>NC_045141.1:634006-812550 GCF_008831285.2 Nymphaea colorata | reverse complement strand
GGCTTTCGCCCTTGTATCTAGGTCTTTTGTTTTTTATTTCATGTCCATTTCATCTCAAGTTAACAAAATTATGAGCACCCCAGTCCTCACACCAAATTTTCACCTTTATTGTAACCTAAACGCCGCTAAATTAAGTAACAAACTTCTTCTCGTCCCCAAAAGGCAGCTTTTCCATATCCAAGAGAAATAAGTGTTACTTTACAGTGTTCACAAGCTCCCATTCAAGTATTGGTGTCTGATCAAAATAGCACATAAGGAGTTGGTGATGTCAAGAAGGCCAAGACCACCTTCTTGTATCGGAGCAAGTAGACTTCCAACTAAGTAAGTGACGTTTCCTAGTATGATGAGAATCCCCCCAAATAAAATGACAAGTTCTTATCTACAAAGTTCAGTACAATAAGTGCCACTTGCTGCAGAACATGCTTCTTATATAACTAAGTGGATGGTCCACCCATCTACAAATCTTCTCACATAAGTCAGGCGTGAGAGTACCAACAAATAATGGAACCCAAATAAGTTAGGGGAAGTTTAGACAACTGTCAATGAAATCGGTTTGCAATGACCATTGTGTTCTCAAGAACATTAAAATGAATAAAAAAATGAAATGAATTTATAGTCAAACCCGCTTTGGAAGTGAAATCAGGTAAAACTTGGTTTAAACAAAGAAGTGGATTTCACAACAGCCCAAAAAAAGAAAAGGACGTCATTTGCAGAGAAGAAGTGCCCCAGGTAAGAATTAAATTGAGAAAGTCATTTTAGGGGCTTCATGCCCTATAAAACTCACCATTGGAGGTTTTGAGATAAAACTTCCACAACACAACGATAGTAAACAAAAGTGGAGAGAGAAGGTGCACTTGTCATCAGCCTCCATGGCAACAAAAAGTGGTTCCCTCCCTTCTTAAAGGTGACAACTAAGGAAGCAGTAGAAGCATAAGTAATAATTTTCCTCACCCAATCTTCACAGGATCCCAAAAAAGAAAGACCAAAGTGCGGGAAAGACCATCTCACTTTGCCATAAGCTTTTCGAATATCTAATTTGAGGAGAAAAAATTGTTTTATATGCCCTTATCCAAGCAGTTGACCGCTTCGAGTGCAAGGTGCATGGTTGGTGAATAAATCTACTAGAGAGACCAGATGCCCCTTGTTCTGAGCCAATAATTGTGCTAAAACAATCTTCATTCTCTCAGCCGTCAACTTACCAACTAGTTTATAGATCAAATTGTATAATAATTTAGGTCAAGACTTTTATATCCATAATGACACGAAATTAAAAATCAATATCATATGTGTTCCATTTACCTACAAGCTCATTTGTGATGAGGCGTCCTGGCACAGGTATATTGGGGCTGTATTCCATGTTTCCTCATAAACTTTTTCAATGCATCATTCACATATTCACCACAATTGTCAAAGCGAAGCATTTTAATCTTACACCATATTGAGGGAGAATGAGGGCATAGAATTCTTCAAAATTTTTGACACTTCACTCTTATTTTTGAGAAAATAAATCAAAGTTACACGAGTCATACCATCAATGAAAGAGACATAAAACTTAAAACCAGCGTGAGAGTCCTCTGGAGCAGGTCCCCAAACATCTGAGTGAATGAGATCGAAAGCTTTTTCAGACCTTTCATGAATTGGCTGGAAGGTGAGGTGTGTGAATTTGGTGAATTCGCATGCATTACATGCTTTATTATCATCAGTGGTGAGGTAAGGGATGAGGGGACTGAGGTTCCGATCATATATGTGTCCGGATCCAGCATGTCAAATTTGATTGTCCGTCCTTTGAGTTGATTTTGATTTGGTGAAAAAACTCAACCTGTTGGTGTCCAAAGTGTAGAGGTCACCATGGCGTCGGCCCTTAGCAATCACCTTCTTCGTGCTTGGGTCCTGAAACGTTGCATCCTTCTTGGAGAAAACAACCAGACAATCATAATCTTGAGTGATTTTGCTAACAGACATAAGCTTGACAACAAGCTTAGGAACAAGTAAAGTGGAACTAATATTTTTCTCGAATAATGTTTTTCCAATGCCAGCAACAACCATAGATGACCCCTCAACAGAAAAAAGAGAACGATAAAGATCCTTATTTAGATCGGCAAGTCTTGTGGGACCATTAGTCATGTGATCAGTAGCACCAGAATCAACTATCCAGGATTTATTTTTAGTGGCAGTCAATAAGGCACATAACTTACCTTCTGAGACGTCACCCACTGGTTGGAAAGATACTAGATTTGCTTTAGAAAATTTCTGGAAGAATTTTTCCAGGTCATCTTTGGTGACAAAGTTTGCAAGGTTGACGTCTTTGTCTGGGACTGAAGAACATCCCTTTTCCTTCCCTGGTCGCCCCACAAGTTCCCAGCAGCGATCGCGTGTGTGACCCAATTTCCTGCAGTGAGTACACTTAAGTTTGCTGTGATTTTTCTGTGTGTTTGAGTGGTACCTTTGCATGCCTTGATTAGTGCCCGATTGTGAAAGGCACGCCATTCTTTCTTGGCAGTCTTCTGTGGAGTCCATTTTAGGAGGGATGCTCATGACCCTTCGCCTTGACACCTCTCTCTGAATCATTTGACAAACTGCATTGAATTTTGACAGCAGCATAGTATTCAGGGTTTGAGTCCTTATGGCTTCACAGTCCTCACTCAATCTAACGAGGACCTTGAAGATTTGATCTTCTTCAAAACACTGTTTGTAAATGACTGGATCAGAGGTCGCTGGTCGATATTGGAGGAGCTCATTATGTATACTCCTGAGTCTCCCAATGTACCGCTGCACATCTTGGTCATGGAGGATGAGATTGGCAATCTCGCATTGTATCTGGTATACTTGAGAAAGATTATGTTGCTCACTGTGAACTTCTTTTAGAGCATCCTATATTCCGTGCAGGGTATCTTGATATGTAAACAGATTTGCTTTGATGGTTGAGTTGAGCAGCCACGCCATAACCAAGTCATTCTCTGATTCCCATTCATCATAGTTGGGATCAGTAGTGGCTGGAGCTTTGATTTTCCCGTTAATATATCATGTCTTTGATCTTCCACTAAGAACCAAGCGAGCAGCCTTCTCCCAACTCAAATAGTTTGCACCATTGAGTGGGGTGGAGGTAATTTTCTGGGTATTATGCTCGGTGGCTTGGCTCACTTGAATGTTTCTTCTCTTTGACTTGAGCTAGCAGCATCGGCCATGATATTGGTGCTGCGGATTCCAAGCTCAAGACAGTCTGGGTGGCAGGTGAGTCTCTTGGTTGCAGGAGGTCGCAGGGTCCTTTAGAAACCTGTGGCACTTATAAATTCCGTATCTCTCCAGAAGATTGTCCAAAAAATCTGAAAATTCGATAAAAAATACTAGACACGTGCCCAAATCCAACGCCACCTTACTCGACCTCTGAATCGCCTCCAGTCAAAAACGCGCTCTAGAGAAAGTCACGCCTGGAATGCCCTGCTTGGCGAGCTTCGTCATGCGACAGCAGCTGCGGCACTTCTGAAATGCCGTCTTTCCCTCCGCTCCTTATCATGTTCTCGCGAGATCTTCAGATAACCTTGCTGGATACATGTGTGCATACATGTGACAGAGAGAGAGAGTACTGAATTTATTTTATTAATGTACCCATTTTATTACATGATGATACATAGCATCATAAGTAGGATTCGGTTAACGGGCACCAACATGGTTGATAGATTGGGAAACAGCGACACTGGTGAGTTTCTTAGGCAGTCTGGATGGGCTCGGCAATGAGAGAGTAGATATGGTCCATGGACTCATGCTCCAAGACACCGACGCCATCTTCATAGTCATACATGCACTGGGAGACCCTCGCAATGTTGAGAGCCACATTCATGAAGGAACGAGAGAAGGTGGTCTGTTGCTGCTGCTGCTGAGCAGAGAGCAGCTCCCTATTCAGCTTCCTCCATGCATCCCTTAGCAAGTTCCTTATGTGCTGCGTGCTAGCTCCTCTGCTACCCTTGCCTCGTTTATATAAATCTGGACCGATCTAGGCAGGTTGCCTCTCCCGAATCCCACCTTCGATCAAGTGTTCAACATATAAAGAGAAGATCCTCAGCCAATCAAAACAGAAAAACAGAATAAGAACATTTTCAACTCAGAAGCTAATACTGTTAACCCTGGATCTCTGGAGGCCAGACGAGAGACGAACTATCATCGAAGACAAGTTGATGATGTTGGACTCAGACTGCAGCTGCTGGATTGTTTGTTCCTCAATGTTTTGGGAGAGGAAGAAGTAGGCAGGAAGGAGAATAGGGCCGGTCATGGCTGCCCGGATGTTGCTCAAATATTCCTCTAGCCTTGGTGTCCGTCGGGCACGGTGCTACCTTGCTTCAACCAAGTAATCTCTGCACACACCCACCCACTGCCCAAGAGTAGAAGAGAGCAAGTCAATTAGAAAGTGACGCCAATATACTAATGTGATGATGTGAAGAGTAGAAGAAAGATTTGATAGAGAAAGTGTCATAACGCTCTCCTCATGTGTGAAGTGATTTCACGGCCATGCCTCCTAAGAACAGTGTAGCTGATCTGGTTGGTCGTGTTGTAGACAGCCGCATAGAAGACCCTCGGTGACTGTGGCAGCTGCTCTGTCGCTTGAAGATCCCACCTGCGTGTATACAATATACAGCACCCACATTGGCTCCTAACGATGTGAAGCAGAAACTAGAGACAGAGTTGCTACCTCTAATTTACCAACCATAATCACCCTTTACCTTTCAACAACTTGCACAAAGTGTTCGAGCTCCTCAACAGACTGATGCTCGCCGAAGATGTCCTCAATGGTGGCCATCAAGCAGGAGACCCTGGCGAGTTGCATCCTTTACTGTGAGAATTGTGGCTCATGCATCTTAACCACCGCCATGAAGTAGCTCTCCACCAGCCTATCTCTGGCACAGCTAATGTGCTCGCCCAAGCCCAAATCCCTCCACCACCTGCAAACACCCAAAACAAAGGACTCATGGTTGATTATTAGTGGACCCAATGATGCAGACCAGCAACAATGTAACATACATGATATTCATTACTGATATACATATATACATAGAATGACATTAGTTGCTGCATTATTATCAACTATTAACCAAGTTATTTAGGCAAAAGTGCAAGAATGAATTGTACCCGGATAACTCCCTGAGCTCTCTTTGGTGGATTGTCTGCACCATGTTGAAGTCCAGCCTAGCGAACTCATGCAGCACTTGGCTTCAGCGGTCCGTCCTCTCGAATATCTCAATATACTATCGGGCCTTGACCCTGTGAACCCTTCTGTGGAGAGGAACCTGCAGAGCACGTCGCACCTGTCGAGACATCCTCTGGTACATGCGGCTTATCCTTGCTCTAAGATGCTCTGAAGAGAAGGCCGTAGCTTCTTCTAACACAGTTTCTCCTTCACAGGCTAGTTGTGATGCTTCGTAGAGGCTCAGCAACCCTCTCACATCCTCACGAAGATTCTCAGAAAACCGGCCAGACTGTTCCCTAAATCTACTAAACAACTCTACGAAATGTAAAAAGAAACTTTAATGGTTAGTGTCAATTAACACAATTGTAATGGACAGTCTAGATTAAAAACTAATTATTGAGTCAATATTTTGGAAATAACGCATGTTTATATACTATATATGTATACCTGCAGAAACATTATAGCCATGTTGCCTCAGAATGCTAAAGCAAAGTAAAGAAGAGTAGAGGTCCTCAAATCCTCTAGTCCTCATGCATATGGCATCTAGTGATCGCCTGACCTCACTCTCAAAGTGATAGGCTACACCTAAACGTTCCAGTGAATCGAGGAGCTCCAACTGAGCCACTTGCTCAGTTGTTGATGTTATAAGTTGTCGGACTTCTCTTCCCAATTCTTCAACTATGGTCCTTTGTGTTTCGATCTGCTCTCATTTTCATGTCTTTGAATTAGGATCACATCATAATACCAAAATAAACAAAATAATAGTGTCAGATCAGAGGTATAGAAAATTACTGATGTTGCACTGGTAATGGACTGGATGAAGTCATAGTTCCATGTACTTGGCTGGTATCTGGAAGGCCTCCACTGAGCAGCAGACCTACCGCAGCCCTCAGCCCTAAGCTCACATCCCACAAGGGTGGTGCTCCATGGCTTGAACCGAGCCTTGGTATTAGGGGCAAGCTTCGGGGAAGTAACGAAAGGAGTGGAAAGGGAGGCAAGATGAGCAGCCATTAGAACAGTGTGTGTATTTGTTGTTGAATGCTGAATGCTTTCACTGTCTCTCGGATGACTTAGCTCAGGATTGGTTTGCTAGTTTATATAGAGCTGCATCCGAGTGTGCATTGCGTGTCTATAATGGTTAGAGAATTTTAATTAGGTTCAATCCTTAAAATATGGTGTTTGCATAAGCTATAAATGTTTAATTCTTTTTTCTTTGTATATAAATAGAAAGCATTAAACTATGACACTTGCCCAAGCCATAATTATTTGGTACTTTTATTTGATAGGTAGAATGCATTCTTTCTTCAGGTTCTTGATATGCATTATAATCTGACACTTATTAGCTAATGTTCGCCTCTTAAAACCATTTTTATTGAAGACCAAGTTTATTTTTTACAAGTATTTGACTAATTGCACCCCCTTTACCTTTAAGTGGTGCAACTTGCCGTTTCAACAATATTATGGACATGGTTTGCTAGCTTATAAATAGCTGCATCCAAGTGCATATTGTGTGTCTATAATGGTTAAAGAATTTTAATAAAGTTCAATCTCTTAAAAATATGGTATTTGCGTAAGCTATAAATGTTTGATGCTTTTTTCTTTCTATATAAATAGAATGCATTAAACTATGACACTTGCCAAACCCATAATTATTTGGTACTTTTATTTGATTTGCATATAGATAGAATGCATTCTTTCTTCACGTTTTTGACATACATTATAATTCGACACTTATTAGCTAATGTTCGCCACTTAAAACCATTTTTATCAAAGACCATGTTTATTTTTTACACGTATTTGAGTAATGGCACCCCTTCACCTTTAAGTGGTGCAACTTGCCGTTTCAACAAATGCATTCTTTCTTCACGTTTTTTATATGCATTATAATCTGGCACTTATTAGCTGATGTTCGCCACTTAAAACCATTTTTATCAAAGACCATGTTTATTTTTTACACGTATTTGAGTAATTGCACCCCTTCACCTTTGAGTGGTGCAACTTGTCGTTTCAACAATATTATGAACATCGTTTGCTGGCTTATAGAGAGCTGCAATCGAGTGCACATTGCGTGTCTATAATGGTTAGAGAATTTCAATGAAGAGTAACAACTTACATTATGTTGCTTACATAAGCTATAGTCATTTGACACACTTTCTTTGGGCGAAAATAAAATGCACCAAAAGACGGTGTTTGTGTAAGTTATAATTCTTTGTATAAATGTAGAATGTATTCATTGTTTCAATGAAAATTTTAATGGGTTGGTGTCGGCAGCCGGCCCCACCAGCCGGCCCACACCAGCCACCATGTGTTTATGCCATTGTTCCGAGAGAAGCATGTAAGAGAAAAGAGGAAAAAGTAAAGAATAATGAAAACATGTGGCAGGCCCAACTATCTTTCACGCCTCTTTCACAAAAAGAAACCACTAACCTCACTGATTGTCATAGAAGTTGCCAAAGGAGAAAGAAAGGAAGGAAGGACAAAGCTACCCCTTCAACCACAATTTGGGATGTTAATGGATTATAGTCAAATTGGATTTACATTTAGCCATACCTAAATCCAAATCTGGAATCCTATTTCACAAAATGAATTTGATTTCAATATAATTTTCATATTCATATCTAAATACGAATTTTGAACTGAATTTGACCTATTTTCAAAATGTAAGAACATTAGATATAGGATATTTGCTTAACAACAAATCTGATTCAAATCCATATCCAAATCCAACCGGATGTTTATGTATATCCGAAAGCAAATTATTAAAGCTGAATTCAATCCTACTTTTTAATAGGATATGTTTTTCTTTTTCATATCCGATTTCTTCGAAACAGATCGATTAGATTTTCCATCCAAAGCAGATATATAGGCATCCCTATGCGCAACAATGGATGCCAGTGGTTTGGATTCAGCAAGGACTTGGGATTCAGATGTAAGCTCTACTTTTCAAAACTGAATTTGGATCCAAGAAGCTTATGATCCCAAACATAGACATAATCGGGTTGGATCTCCATAACACAAAGTGGACTTCGTCCTGAATATGGCATAAAACATAAAGGAACACAAACTTGATTAGTAATGGCACAATGCTTTTTTACTAGCCACAGTTCAAAATCAGGTCCACAATCAGAAGTGTCCAACCTTGAACATGGTGGGGGCGATTTTTTTTTTGTAAATTTTAATTATAAAAATATGCTAAATTTTTCTTCTTCTTTTTTTTCACTTTTCATTCTCAAAGCGCAACCCTCAGTCATGGGGACCAAAGGCTTTGACCAACAAAATTATAGAGAGAGGGAGTACTGGATGCAGGGGGGCCTGGTAGGGGATGTATTTCTTCTTGGATTTTAAAAAAATAAAAAAAGTTACTTTTAAATTTCAAATATTTTAGTTTATCCTGTATAAAATAAAATAAATATATTTCTGGATCTGTAAAAATTTAGAAACTATAGTTTGGTTCCTACAACAAAAAATTCCTAGCTTCATCTTTGAGATCTCTCAGCATCCCTCTACGTAAGGGTTAAAAAGAACTTTATGCCCTTTGTTCTATAGTTTTCACCAATTAAAAAAAAAAGGAGCCTTGAAGTCTTTACTTTTAGCCGAACAGAATATAAACAAAGATGCTACAAGAATTATCACTTACTACCACAAGAAGTAAAATTGTGTCAAAGAAAACAAGCAGCTCATGCTGTAAAAGTCATCACCTTCTTTTATAAAGCGGCCGTGAAAAAACTCATGGCCTTTCATTACACAGCAGAAAGTTTCCGTTAGATTGTTTGCTTTGTGTGCATACCTTGTGGTGTGTCATATAAGGTTCCCAGTTGGCAGCTTGCTTTTTAATTATAACTATAGAATATTTGAACCACAAATCAGATTTCAAGAATCTTTTAAAATTTTATAGATTTCAGCACTGGAGCATATCCATATGTCACTGGACGTGTAAAATATTTATATGTATCTTGGAAAGTTTCCCAAGAAATTGAGAATAATCATTAAAAGGGGAATGAACCTGTAAATATGTAATCAATAATGTTTGGTCTATAGTAAATAAAATTATTCTCTTATCACTGTCTTTGTGACTGCTGGATGCTTTGGATTAAATTCATTCACAATTGTTTTTTCTTGCTTTAGTTTGTATGAATACCTTTTATATCATAAAGAAAGTGATGTTCTCGTCACTTTCTCTTTTTTACTAGTGGATATTATGGATTAAATTCATATGACAACTGCCTTTTCTTGCTTTAGTTTATACGAATACCGTTGCTCTATTGTAATAAAAATGATGCTCTTGTCAGCGTGTTTTCTTTACTGATTGATGGTTTGGATTAAATTCATTTCACAATATTCGGTTTTTTGCTTGAGTTTATATGAATACCCTGAAGAGGTTGAAACTCCTTCCCTTTTTCCTCTTACTCAGTTTTCGGTGGAGAGCAGTACACATGTGAACTAAAGCGTCACGCATCTATCTTTTGCAGTCTCCAATAATTGCAGCCATAATGAATGAACTAACAGTAAACGTTTGTTGGCCCATCACCCTGAACAACTACGCTACACCGCTTGGGGCTTTCTTGATATGTGGGGACAGATTGAAATGCAAATTGTCAATTTTGTATAGGTTTTTACAAACGGACATCAAATGCAATTTAGCTACTCTACCTTGTGAAATCAAATTTAAATTTAGTTAATCAGGTTTTGTTGAAAAAGAAGAAATACTCTAGCTATAGGCCACATATTAGACAAATAAGAGACCATAAGGACTCACTGATCTCTCAACAATTTGCTTTACGTTCTCATTCTGAGGCATTCAATAATACCCATCATGTATATTATATTCTCACTATAGCGATAATTTCTCTTATAACACCATGACATATTTGTTAAATTATTGGTATTTGATTGTTTTAATGTTTTAAAGCAAGAAAATGGTTAATGCTGAGACACGATTAAAAATTTAAAACAAATAATTTCTTAAAAAATGAGTCTCCTCGAAATTGGTTTCACAAATTGTTGTTGGCACTGGTGGAGTTTGGATTCAGTCAATCAAATGCCGAACACACATTATTCACTTACGAACAAGGCCAATTTTTTGTTGTTGTTCTTGTTCATGGGGATGGCCTTATTATTACGGGCAACACCAAGGAGCTGATTGACAAATTTAAGCAATTTTTATGTCAGAAATTTCTTGTGAAGGACCTGTACTCTTAAATATTTTTTGGGTTTAGAAATTGCTTGTTCAAGTGCAGTAATTTATGTTTTGTAGCAAAGGTATGCTCTCAACATTCTAAGCGAAACAAGTATAATTGGTGCCAAGCCAATGGAATTTCTAGCAGAACAAAAGCACAGACTCGAAGATGGTATTCTCCTAAGCACACAAACTAATCTTCAAATGATTGGGTAGCGTGTCAAGAAACACGAAGGTCCATAACTAGTTATTGTGTTCTTCTTGGTGATTCTCCAATTTCATGAAAGACAAGAAAACAGCCCATAGTATCTCACTCCTTTGCAGAAGCAGAATACAAGGCATTGGGAAATGCAGTATGTGAAGTGACTTGGTTGAAATTCTTATTGTCGGATCTAGGTGTGAGACATCTACAACCGACAAATCTATACTCCAAAAGTCAGGCTGCCATGCATATTGGAGCCAATCCAGTTTTTCATGAGCGTACCAAACATATAGATTTAGACTGTCATGTGGTATGAGAAAAAATAAATCAAGTTGTAGTGAGAACCAGTTACATTAAGAGCAAAGATTAGCTGGTAGACTTAGTCACTAAGGCCCTAGGCAAGGAAGCATTTAATCATCTTCTTTCCAAACTGAACATAAGAAATATCTACACTTAGTTTGAGGGGGAGTGTTAAAATTAAGATTCACTTCTTATCTTCTTATCTTGACATCTTAACGATAAGATTTTCAGTTGGTTAGTGAAGCTGTTAAGATGAGCCCGCCAAATATCGTGGGAGAAGATGAGCCAACCGAATGTCATGGGATAAGATGAGCCAGGCAAATATCATGGGATAAGATGAGCCAGGCAGAGGGATTTATGTAATTTACATACCAGATTCTCCCCCCTACATCCATTTGGTATAATAACCAATCATTTTCCACAGCGACTGAAAGTAAAGTTCGAACAATTACCATTTTTGCGGTTGGTACAAATGTCTCATTGTAGTCCAGTCCTTCCTATTGGGAATAACCTTTGGCGACCAGGCGTGCCTTGTATCGCTCAACAGTACCATCTGATCAGAACTTGATTTTGTAGACTCACTTGCAACTGATGGGCTTAACTCCTTGTGGTAAAATGGTCATTGTCCAAGTGTTATTTCCTTTAGTGCACTAACTTTTAAGTTCATTGTGTCTCGTCACTCCCTATGTCCAACTGCCACTTCATAGGTTTTTAGGAGATTAACAAGAAAGTGAAGTAAGTTAGAAAGAGGGTAACATGTGCCTTTCATTGCATTGAATGTCAAGTTACCATTGGTCGAGGGAGCCAAAATAAGAGAGCAATAGAAATCCCGCATTCAGGTACTGCAAGACACAATGAGTAGGGAAGAAAGTTATTTAAAAGTTTAGTGCCTTGCTCAATTGACTCACAGAGAGTAGGTTCACTTTGAAAGAGAAAATATACAAGGAATTTTTGAGAGTGAATGGTGGTAGTTTAACATCACTAGTTTGATGGATAGTTATTGTATGTCTATTAGGTAAGTTTATAGGTACTCGGCAACTGGTTGGTTTTTGAAGTAGAGAGCTATCGGCACAAATGCACCGACTTGCTCCAGAATCAATAATCCAAGGAAGATGGGAGACACTATATGAAGATATATTACATGCGAAATTGATAGAGGCAGACGAAGTTCTAACAAGTGATAAGAGTTTATGATACTCATCCATAGTGAATGAAGGTAAAACTTCCTTGGAAGTTTGACCGTTGCTGCCAGAGAAGCTAGTACCATCTCTTGCATGGAGGTCCACCGGCCTTTGATTGTGAATGGCAGCTGCAGCTAGTGGTTGCCGAAAGTTGGGATCATGGAATCGATGTCCTCGAGGATAGCCATTCAACTTGAAACATTTATCTTTCACATGACCTATGTTATGACAATAGCTACAAATTGGTTGTCTTTGACGTCCTTCTTTATTGCATTGAAACTTGAAACTTTGTTCAAGTGATGCTGCATAGGGAATATGATTGTGTGATATTGCCAAGGTGGTGTGAGAGGCTGACGGCGTGAATCTTGCTTCACATTGCTGTTCCTCCTGCAAGACTAGAGCATATAATTTGTTTACTGTGGATAAGGGATCAGGCAATAAAATCTGTCCTCTAGTAGCATCGTATCAGTCGTTCAGTCCCTTCAAGAACTAAATTACACGTTCTCTTTGGATTTGATCTGAATAAATTTTTATGCCCCCACATGAACACAGACACAGGATTGTAGTAATTTAATTCTTCCCAAAGCACTTTGATTTTTATATAATATGTTTTGTATAATATGTAGTAACAGACATGGACTCTTGTTGTAATCGATGTATTGAACTGTGTAGCTGAAAGTCTCTTGGTGCAAGACTCTGATTATATCTTTCTTTTAACTCCTCCCATATTACTTGATCTGAGGTAGCATAAGCGATCCTAGCATGAATCTCCTTATTAATTAAATTAAGAATCCATGCTAGAGCCAGATTGTTACATGGTACTCACAACATACAATTATGTTCATCCTCTTTAGGCTCTTTGATAGTCCCATCAACAAATCCTAACTTTTCTTTGGCTGATAGAGCCACGATCATGACTCTACTCCAGATTGCATAGTTATCACCGATAAGTGGTTGAGATACTAACCCACTTCTAAAATTATCCGAATGATGCAAATAGAAGAGATCAAATATCACTTGGGCATTTTCATGGCCATTGATATTTCCCGACTCATTGTTCTTTCCTTTGTCGGCCATCACTGCCCCTTAATGCTCAGGACTCAATACCCGACTTCCCATGCATAGGAGAAAAAAACATGCCACAGGAAAGACGATGGAAATCTGGATATTCTAGCTGGCTCTGATCACGTCACCGGTCTAGCAGGAGTCACCACGGCCTGATGATGCTGTTTGAGCCTTTTGGGGCCCAATGGGGGTCGGCACCGGTGGCGGCGAGTGAAGAAATAGAGGGCACCAAAAAACTTGAAACCAAGAGAGGGGCAGCCACAAATTCGAGGATTCCATCTGTGAGAGGCTACCTCAATGATCGAGCTTGGCTTGTTAGGTTCGCCTTCCTTTGGGGATGCTGTTCATGAAGTTTGACGGGAAAAGGTGGTTGGAATCATGAACAGTAGTGAAAGGGGCAGGTTCACCGAAGAACCACTCTACAGAATGCAGGGAATCCTCCAATCATAGAGATCGGATCGATGCTTGCTCGAACTGTTCTGGGATGACTTCTGGAGGATCGTGGAAGGCTGGCAATGCTACCTGAACCACTGGAAGCCAGAAACAGTGCACGCGATTAAGAAAGTCACTAGTTTAAGTCACCACAGTTTTTCGTTTCAATGACATTTGGCTGGAGGTGGCCTAAACAAAATGTCACTTGCAGTGGATCTGGAGGTGGCCTAAACCTTGTCAAGTGCTTGACCAAGTTCGCATTGGTTTCAGATTCAGATGATATTAATTAAAATTGGGGATTCAAATTTGGATTCAGATTTATAAATTTACAATAATGTAGAATAAAATATATTATTTAGATCCAGATCTATAAATTTGGGTTTAGATATCCATTATCTTTTTTTTCTGGTATCTGATTGGGTATCTATTTGATGCTAAGTCTGAATCTGAATTTAATAGAAAGCCGATTTTTAATACCGAATCCAACCTGATTTTTTATTTGGATATCAAATTTCTCTTTTTTTCATATCTCATTTATTTAAAAAAACTTGATCTGGTATTTGATCTGAATCTGATTCATTGACATCCCTAATAACCTCCCGACCAAAGACTAATATAACGATGAACTCCATGGGTCTCAGGAAGCTTGAGGAATTAAATGCCAACAGGGAAATAGAAAATGACGACAAGAGATATGGGAGATGAAGATCTCAAATGACATTACACAGCCATTTGTGACACATTATTTCCACTATCAAATGGAAGCAAACATCATCACATAAGATTCTACATCTACAGCTCCAAAGGACCCTTACAGAACAGTGTTGTGGAAGAAACATGGTGATTACTACAGGGCAATGATAAATCAACTTGAAGATAATGGAAGGTATAAGAATATGTTGGTTTCTTATGTCTACATGCTGAAATCAATTATCAAATAGATAAATTGTTTTTAATTGAATGAATCACCTTAAGTAAAAGTGGAGTTTGAATCTATTGGGGATATGAATTCCTGAACATGGTTTGTATTACTAATAACAGGAATCTTTGGTTCTTAATATGATATTTGAAGAGTTATCACCGACTCTTTTGAAAGAGTTGAGAAGATTCAAGAGGCATTGAGCCTAGCAACACTAATTTCTTTTGAATATTTTATTGCAATACAATATAGAGTCGATAAGTATAAAAGAAAAATTAAAAATGGAATTAAAATTGCATGTGCCTTTCAAGTTTCTCTCTTTTTCATGAATTACATGAATGTTGAGAACAAGGTTTTTGCTATTTGTATGTGGATTCTTTTTCAATACATGATAAAGTCGGTAATCTAGTTATGGCCCTTTCTCTTGTGAGCTCTCTAGTTCCATTGATATACATGCCTCACATGCAACTTGCTGTTGATTGTGAAACGTGAACTTGTAGTGGTTCATCTCTGTCAACCTATTGCAAGGTTTTAAGATCAAGGTACTGATATTGTTTCCAGGAAACAAATTTAAAATGTGAAGGATGAATTGGTAAGAAAACTGACTTCTTTATTTGATAATGGACATATAATAGTTGAAGATGTACAAAACCCTTTTGTCATATTAGTTTTCCCTTTCTTCTGTTCTCTGTTAGTTATGTATTATATAGTAGTGCAGACCACTTCCTTATATCTCTCCTCTTCTATCTAATTTTTGAATCCTTATAGTGGATTTTTTTTTAGTACTTGATCTATTTTCACTAAGTGGGGGAAATTTTTTTAACTATTGAGTGAAAAACTCTAAAAAATTAACTACTTTTGTGGTCAAAGTCGTAATCTAGTGAACCCGCTTCAAGTTTTGAGCCTACACTAAGGTTCAACTTTTAATCACATAATCTAGTTTTACTTTTCATATAGGAGACTGTAGAAATACTAACCAAAAACCTTGAAGTTTTTTTAAAAGGTCACTCTTTATGCAAGACGTATAGGTAATCTGGAGAGAAGATTGAGGAGGATATAAGGCACTCAAAGTATTTCAGCCCAAGCAAGGTAGTTGAATATGGAATCATAAGCATGGCGTGAGCTGATGACTTTATTTCTTGTATAGAAACACCAGCTGAAAGGAAAACTCTTATTCAATTTTGTATGGGTACTTTGCAATGAAAGAGGGAGAGAGGATCGCAGTGTTGTTGCTAATCTAAGAAAATCCAGCTTATATGAAGAAGTTGAATTTTCTTAATTAACTGTAATCGCTTTAACTAACAAATGGATGGCATGTGATTGTAATGTCAAAGCTGACTTCTCTTTTCTTAATTGTAATCACTTTGACTTTGTAGTTTCTAACACGAGGTAAGATAGTTGTAGATTTTGTTTGTCAAATAACATTGTATGATCTCAGTTGAAAATTAGTCATATACCATTATACAATAATATAAATTACTCATTGTTATTTAGTACAATAATGTCTAACGGTATTAATTTGTACTTGCTGTCATGTTC
Organism: Nymphaea colorata; assembly: GCF_008831285.2. Lineage (NCBI taxonomy): Eukaryota > Viridiplantae > Streptophyta > Magnoliopsida > Nymphaeales > Nymphaeaceae > Nymphaea > Nymphaea colorata. The sequence continues at coordinate 796,557 of NC_045141.1, read as the reverse complement.
TGTAGTTGATAGCATGACGGCCTAATTTGAGAGTTATTACATATTGATATAGCAATTAAAGAAGTTATGTTTTTGAAAGTATAAATATTTATCTGTTCCCGGTGATGGAAAATACACAGCAGAATGCTTGCACCATTTGACGCCACATGGTGAACAATGATTGGAAAATGCACAGCTCTAACAGAATTAACAACAAAATTGAAGCACCCAATTTGACATTTTTTTGGAACAATTTGTGCCGGTGCAAAAGAAATCTAGCCATGCGAAGAACTTTTGGGAAAAGAGGAGGCAGGGCTATACAAATATACATCAATGTCTTTTTTGGCCCTCAAAATAATGCATCAACCTGTTGCGCATCATCACAAGCCCAACACTCCTCGTCCGCCGGCACTCCTTTCCTCCCCTTGCAATATCTTGTGAGTTTCAGATGACGCACAAGAGAAAATCAGGGCTGCCACGGAATCAACAGGGCATAACCAAGGAGGCTGGGAATGGATGGAATAGAGAATCGTGCTCTTCTTCCTTTCACATATTTATACTCTTTCTGTACATAATCAATTTTTTTTACAGGCGTAAAAGAATATTTTCTGTCACAAAAAAATCATGCCTTCAACCTTCTATAGAATTTTACATGCGTGGCAAGGAATACCACGATTCAATTTTACAGCTTTACAATAGGTGTAAAAAAACAAAGTTAATATAACACAGCTTTAAGGATTCGTTTTCATTTTCCATAACAGATCCCAAGAGGCAGAATGCCCTAACGTTCTTTCATTTGAGCTTCATAGCCTCCTGAAAGTTGGAAATTGCTAAGTCATACTTTCTCCACTAAATCTCTTGAGAAGACAACGACGACATTGATGATGGTGGAGTTGGCAACAACAAGCTCATGAGGAGGCCTACGACACACTTTACACTTAAGAGAGGAAATAAACTCTCAACCCCTTCTTCATGTGCTCCCCATCCCAGTTTCCCTCACTGACAAGTTCTATCTCTCTTATGTCTTTAGTCTAGTACCGATGACATGGGTGGACATTCAAAGCTGGTTATATGCCTAGGCTTCTGCCAAGCTCCTGTAGACGCCAAGTACCCCTCAAAGTGGGCTAGGGAGCCAGTGGGCAGGGGGCAGGGGGGGCACTTGTCATTTTCTTAAAGGCTATGGACCGTACATGTAACCTGATCTTGTGGGTATTGATTAAAAAATGCAGCTACAAAAGCAAGAAGGCTTATGAACAAAATATCACTTGCAGTAGATCAAGAGGTGGCCTAAACCTCATCACGTGCTCGACCAAGTTTGTCTTGGTTTCAGAATAACCATTCATGCATAGTTCATGGGTTCAAAGAAAATAACAAGGACCCCCTTCTTAAAACTGAAAGCAGATAAATGGTTTTTAATAACAAAAATTGATCCATCTATTCCACGTCTCTATCAGAAAGTGCAGTTAGCTTGTAAGTTATTAAATTTAAATTACAACCATCCAACTATTACAGTAGGTGGCTGGTTGCTGGTTCAAGTTGCAAGATTTCTTGCACATGAAGTTTGTTTTAAGGAAGACTTTTAAAGGGCAAAAAAGGAATTATACAAATACTAAAAGATTAAAATGTACAGACCATTATAAAAAATTTCTAAAATATTAAAAGACTAATTTTTGTTGCTTGCACAAATGCATGCACGCAGTTGAATCTCCCTCGTGTTGAGACATGCTTAACATTCAGATTTTCAGAAATGGAAGGAGTATCTAATCCAGCACCGGATGAGATAATCGGACGAAATAAAGGGAAAAAGAAAAGAGAGAGAGAGAGAGAGAGAGAGAGAGAGAGAGAGAAGAGGCAAGTGGGCATGAATCCAACGTTCATGAAAAATCATAATTGAATGAAAATACACTGTTGAAAATTATTTCTTAAGAAAAATAAGTGTCTCGTTGAGAACTGTAAACATATAATAGAAAATGGAACCTCATTCCAAAATACATGAAAAAATGGTATGAGAAAGAGGATGTAGGTCAAATGACCGAAGCTCTATAATTTGTATCGCCTACCTATCTTTCCTTTTCTCCCTTGCTCTATTATGGTATCAGAGCTTATTTTTAAAAGGACAAAGCTCATCCTGATATTGCCTCACCAAATTCCTTAGGGAACTTTTCCTTGTACACGAGCCATTCCATTACTCGTGTCTTTCATTTTTTTGCTGCTGTTTGGTATCGGCATGTGATCTAATGGCTGCCTCCTCAAGTTCTTCTTCTACCGGTTCTGGTGGTTCTCAGCCGTCGGCCCTCACTGCATCAATGCTTCCTTCGCACTGGCTCCTACGAGTCTGCAGCATTTTGTTGGAGTATAGCTCAGGTGTGTTAGCAGATGACATATATGCAGAAGGAAAGAAATGGGCGGCAAGTGTGATATAGCTCACATCTTTGAAGGTATGCTTCATGCAAATTACCTCATATGTCCACAACGCTGTTTCTCAATCCCTTCATCCTGAACCTTGGAGGCAAAGGAAAGAAGAATGCCGTCGCTGCCTGCACCTCTAAGGCCTTGTTCCTAAGGCGGCCAGCTTATTTTGGCTGTTTCTCCATCTTATGGTCTGAAGGCAGGGGCAGAAGCTGATGTAGGACTGTTTCGTGCATATTTATATTGATGAAATAATTACATAGTGTTTTGTTTGCCTAACGAGTCCTCAAGGTTCAAAATTTAAAGTATTACTGCACTTCAGTGAAGGAATTTTTGGAATTTAAAGAGGAAACATCTTCTCAGTTCATCTGTATGTGTACATCTCCTGAGTTTCATTTTCTGTTGTTCCCTAGCAGAAGAAATTCGACTGCTCACCACCAATTAGAGGCTTTCCATAAAAGATAATAAGGCTGCATCTTCTTGGACGTATCCATGGAGGCAGAGGTAAATCTATGGAGAAGCTTAATCATCATAAAAGAGGGGCCCGCAAGGTAAATTCTAATCATTTAACTTCTAGTTCTCACACAAGCTCTCCTTTTTCTTTTCTTCCTTTTTTGGTAATTCGATAAGAGGTTGAAACCTCACACCCTTTCCCTCCTTGCATCACAAAAGACTGGATCAATAAGTAGATTAATATTATATGTCTAAAAGAGAGGTCCACTTAGGGCTGCACAACAAGTTGAGCCAGCTCGAACTCGATTTGATCAAACTCACTCGTTAAAGCTCAACTCGAACTCGACTTGTTTATAAACGAGTTGAGCTCGAGTTCAAATGTATACTCGAAATGTTAAACAAGTCGAGTTCAAGTTGTAAATGAAAGAAAAGAGAAACAAGAGAGGGAGAAAGTGACGACTCAACAGGCTTATAAAATTGCATACACAGGTAACCAGTTTCGCATGAATGTTAGTATGCATGCATGCAATAGTTATCATCTATATGAATTATTGCAATTATATTTTAGTTTCACTTATTAATTAATTGTGGGTATTATGTATGCTGCTATTATGTTTGTCTAAATTTAGTTGATCCTGCAGGAAATCTAGTAGGGTTTTAGGAGGGAGAAGCTCTCCTAGGGTTTTTTTTAGGGCTCCTTTCATAGGGTCTTTCATTTCTCTCTCTCCCCTGGCTATGCTTCTAGGAGACGATGCAACAACTGTGAGGAAGCAAGGCGCCCACCCCGGATGATGATCCCAGAGATGCCGGTGGAGACCATGAGGTGGTCCTCGATCCAGGGAACTGACAAGGAGGATATGCTCGAATTTGTGTGGAATGACCGGAAGTCGATCCCTTCACAGAGGTTCAACTGCAGATAGGACATGCTCGAATATGTGTGGAGATACTACATTCCTTCACGTTCTGTCCAATGGTGGAGTTGGAGTGTGGCAATTATGATGATGTCCGATCACAAAGAGTTGAATGAAAAGCACAAATAAAATTTTGCTCAAGATGCAAGACAACGTCTCATTTAATGCAGGACTATAATGTAGTAGAAACTCTCCAATGACATCAAGATCCCCGATGGTTCAAGGATGAAAGTATCAATACCAAGGAGCATTTCTGCCTAATAAACATATTCATGCATAGGTTTGGATGCTACTAGATGGTTAATAGCTTAGTTAACCATAACAGCCAATCAATGCATCTGAACCTTGATATGTCAAAGGCATAGGACAAAGTTAAATGAAACTTCATTAGGAAATCCCTACACCACCTTGGTTTTTGTGATAATTGGGTTTCTAAGGTAATGATTTTGAAGAAACGACATATGCTCTCATTATTAAAGGAATAAATGAAGTTTTTTTTTTAAAGTCATGGGGCGCTTCATCAGGGGGATCCCCTCTCCTTCTATCTTTTCACAGTTGTGGTTCAATTTTTTTTTTTGTAGGCTCGAATGGTCGGTTCTCAATAGGAAAATCAAAATTCCTAAATTCAGAGGGGTTTAGTCAAATATTCTAGGTATCTATCACGTAGATGAAATGATTTTTTGTAGGGCTATAAAATAAAATGTGAGAAGTTAGAAATATCCTTAGAGAATTTGAAAGTGAAGCTGGAATGCTCGTGAATAACCAGAAATCTACATTCATCCTGTTTTATGTTAATGAAAGTGGAGTTTAGTTTACTTCCAAAACCCTCAGTTGAGAGTTGACTCTCTCCATGCCTCTCTCTATTCTTGAAGAAAATGAACCCTAAAAGATTGTGTCTGCCTTGTTGGGAAAGTGGAGAAAAGCAGGATGAAAAAAAAAATATTCTCTCATACTCTGATATACTATATTTAATTGTTATGTTTTGAATCAGATCATCAACTACTAGATGATAGCTTTCTGACTGCCCAGGTCTGTTATGGTAATGGTTGAAAGATTGTGCTGTCATTTTCTATAGGCTGACATTAAGAACAAAAAAAAAGCACGTCATCAGCTAAAACACCTATGTTACCCTATAGAGGAAGGCAGTGTTTCGGGGTGAAATTTGCATTTCCTAAACAAAGCACACATGATCTTATTTATCTTCTAGGCAAGAAAAACAAGATTGTTGTGGGCATTGTTTGTGCGATACAAATATTTAAAGACTGATAGTAAGTTGATGTGTCATGTAAAGCCCCAGTGTTCCTGATCATGGAAAAGCATCTTGTGGGGTTGGAATGACATTAATCATCTGATTCAATGGATGGTGGATAATAGCAAGAATTGTGTTACAAATAATGATTTGGCTCATTTTTTATTAAGTTATAATCATTATTACTATTCCCCATGGATGCATAGGTCAATGAAGAAGCATAAATCGAGACCACACCATATGCAGGATATGGAGAGCACCAATCTTTCAATGGCCTTATGTACTTCACGAAAGATCATTGTTTTCCTATTTTAGTGTATCAAATTAAAGTATCACTTTTGTGCATCAATTGCATATTTTTGGTATTTAATTGGGGTACATAATTAGTCCAGTGATTTTCTGAAAGGATATTGAGATTGAACAACTCAGGAATATACCGCATCTATCCATGAACGACTTAAAACCTATGGTTGATCTTGTCAAAGCCTTCTGAAGGGACAGTCTTTCATTCGGTATTCTTTTTGGTAATCAATTAATGGATGGGGTAACCCTGCCCCCTTGCAGCGAAAAGAACATCGACAGCAGCCAACCACGGGTATCATCTCAAGAAAATCATGGAAGCTTGTGACAGAAAATTTCATTGATTCCCTCTGCCTGTTTTTGATAGAACACGTTAAAAACAGAGCAACGCAGCGATGGGGAGCATAAAAAGAAGACAGAATCAGAAATCAAGAAGAAATATTATTTGTATTTTACGAAATAATATAATCCTGTGGTTTTATTTCTTTGTCGTTGAACACATCTGCAGATAATGATTTTGAAATTGAAACCACCCTCCATATGCACCACTTCGCATTAGCACGAGCTTATGATATGCTTTGATCTTGAGACCATAACTTCCCGATTTCAGAGTGCTCTTGAACAATTCGGCTACCTTGCTAGCTTAACAGCAGTCCGTAGAACAGAATGAAAGAAAATTGTTAAAAGCGCTTTACTCTATCTGTTCTGTTCAGTTACCAGATTGGTATGCAAATAAATATTAGGGCTCAATCGACACATTTGCTTTATATGCTACACGATGCCATTGTTTCTAAAAACAGGATTCAGAAGGCAAAATCCAACCAAGATACTATACAAGGATCTTGCATTTTATCTTGGTAGTCACTATTCAATTCCCATGGATGTCACTCTTTATAGGCAGTGCAAAGAACTATAGATATAACATAACGAGCTAGCTTAACAGCATTTCCCAAGAGGATTACGGCATGTACAAGAAAACAGACTGACATATCTGTTAGTTAATGTGAACGTGTGAGCAACATGTGGAAGTGGAGAGAATTGTTAGTTAATGTGAAAGTGTGAGAAATATGTGGAAGTGGAGATCGTGTGAACATGTGGTGGTTTTTTTTAGTTTCTTTTCTTTAGCCATAAAAATAGGAATTAGTGGTTATGTGTCCACAAAATGGGGCTGCTTTTTGGTAAGTGGCATTAGTGGGTAGTTTTTTTACTTTTGTTCTATAAATACTAGTTTCATGCGTGTAATTCAATGTGTGAAAAAGAATGAAAGTGTTGAGGTCTTTTCAAGTTTTATTTTAACGTGCCCTTTTGTAGTGTTGTTTGGTGTGGGAGTTAGAAACACTTCCTTCAATCTTGGTATCAGAGCGCCAGGTTGCGTGGGCATCTCAAGTATCGTGGAGCATTGCAGAAGCAAGGAACTCCAAATCGCGTGCTATTGGTAAGAGTTATTTTTTGAAAGCTGGTATGGCTAATTCAAATACTCTCAATTTATCTCAATCCTTAGTGCCTATTTTTAATGGTGAGAACTATGAGTTTTGGAGTAACAAAATGAAGACTTACTTCATTTCACAAGATCTTTGGGAGTTAGTTGAGAATGGTTATGCAGAAACTGAAGTATCAAAGGCAGCAGGAAAGTCAATAGAGAAAATTGATGTTAAGGAATTTCGGAAGAAAGATGCAAAGGCACTCTCAGTATTGCAGCAGGCTGTATCAGAGACTGTCTTCCCAACTATTGCTGGTGCAGAGAAGTCAAGTGAAGCGTGGCTATTCCTCAAACAAAAATTTCATGGAGATAAGAAGATTACTACAGTTAAGCTCCAAATCTTAAGGAGAGAGTTTGAAACATTTTGCATGAAAACTGGTGAGTCCGTTCAAAATTATTTTTCTAGACTCTCTACTATTGTAAATCAAATGAAGAGTTTCGGTGAAGCCATAACCGAGCAAAAGGTGGTTGAAAAGGTGTTAAGAAGTCTTCCTTCTAAATTTGATCATGTTGTCACTGCAATAGAAGAATCCAAAGATTTGTCTATTTATTCTATTGATGAACTAATGGGGTCTCTTTTAGCACATGAGCAACGCATGAACAGGTCAACAGAAAAAGGAATAGAGCAAGTTTTTCAAACAAAGGTAGAGTTTTCAAAAGAGAAGAATGGAAGCTATGATCAAAGAAATGAAGGAAGGAGTCAAGGACGAGGAGGTTATAGAGGAGTCACTCGTGGTTATGGTAGAGGACGTGGAAGATTTCATGGAAATTTCCATAAAACCCATGACACAATAGGGAAAGGTAATCAAAATCAGTACTTTAGAGGAAAACAATGTAACTTTTGCAAGAAGTTTGGTCATATAGAAGCTAAATGTTTTGAAAAGGCAAAACAACAAGCTAGTTTTGTAGAAGAAAATGAGAATTTATTTCTTACAACTATGGATGCTAACCGTTGCAAGAGTGAAGTTTGGTTTGTAGATAGCGGCTGCAGTAATCATATGACTGGTAACAAGAGTTTTTTCAAAGATATTGATGAGACTATACAGTTGGATGTGTGGCTTGGAGACAATAATAGAATAAGTGTGAAGGGCAAAGGAACTGCTATCATCAAATCAGAAACAGGTATGGAAAAATTTATTAATGATGTGTATTACGTTCCCGGGTTGGCTCAAAATTTGCTTAGTGTTGGGCAGCTGGTTCAAAAAGGGTACACACTTTTATTTGAAAATGATGCTTGTGAAATTAAAAATAAAAGTGGTGTAGTTCTTGCGAAAGTAAATATGGTTCGAAATAAAATGTTTCCTCTTGAGACAAATGCTTTTATGACAAAAATTGATGATTCCAAGCTATGGCACGTGAGATATGGACATCTTCATTTTAATGGATTGAAGCTCTTACATCAAAAAGGTATGGTATATGGACTGCCATCTATTGATTGTCATGATGATGTATGTGAAGGGTGTATTTATGGTAAACAACATAAATTACCATTTCAAGTTGGAAAATCATGGAGAGCTAAAATACCGCTTCAATTAGTTCATGCTGACATATGCGGTCCAATGAAAACTTCTTCATTAAATGGTAGCAAGTATTTTTTGCTATTTACTGATGATTACACTAGAATGAGTTGGGTATATTTTCTCAGTCACAAATCTGATGCAATGGATAAATTTAAAGAGTTTAAAGTGTTTGCAGAAAAAGAAAGTGGAAATGTAATAAATATACTACGTACGGATAGAGGGGGAGAATTTTTGTCTGACGAATTTGGTTTATTTTGTAAAAATCATGGCATTCGTAGACAGTTTACAGTAAGGAAGACCCCACAACAAAATGGTGTGGCCGAAAGGAAAAATCGGACAGTGGTGGAAATGGCACGCAGCATGTTAAATGAAAAACAATTACCAAGTGAATTTTGGGCTGAAGCAATCCATACGGCAGTATATCTTCTCAACATTTCTCCAACAAAGGCAGTCAGAAACAAAACTCCATTCGAAGCATGGTGGAATCACAAACCAAATGTAAGTATGTTAAAAGTCTTTGGATGTGTTGCATATGCATTAATTGATCCTAGTGAAAGAAGCAATCCTAGTGAAAGAAGCAAGTTGGATAAGAAGAGTGAAAAATGCATTTTCATTGGTTATAGTAGTGAAACTAAGGGTTATCGTCTTTATAATCCTATCACTAAGAAGATGATTATAAGAAGAGACATTATATTTGATGAAAAAGCTTGCTGGGATTGGGTTAAGAATGAAACCATGAAACTTCAAGTTGACGGGGAAGAAGTGAATCCAAATCATATTGACGAAGAACCAAAGGAGAAAGATGAAGCCTTGAAGGAGATGATCAATGAAGGTATTGAATCCATTTCTAAAGAAACTCCTCCAAGAAAGGTACGATCCTTAAGTGACATTTATAAGTGTGCATTTGCTTTTGCTGTTATAGAACCTTCAACTTTTGATGAAGCATGTGTAGACAAAAATTGGATGAATGCTATGGAAGAGGAAATACAAACCATAGAAAAGAATGACACATGGGAGCTCTCTAAGTTGCCCTCGGGGAAGGAACCAATTGGAGTAAAATGGGTCTATAAGGTGAAGTATGATGCTAAAGGTAACGTGAAAAAATATAAAGCAAGGCTGGTTGCTAGAGGTTTTGTGCAAGTATATGGAATTGATTTTACTGAGACGTTTTCACCTGTTGCAAGATTTGAGACAGTAAGAATGGTTCTTTCTATTGCTGCTCAATTTAAATGGAAAGTTTTTCAGTTTGATGTCAAGTCTGCTTTCCTAAATGGCTATTTGAATGAAGAAGTGTATGTTGACCAACCACCTGGATTTAAAATTAAAGGAAAAGAAGACAAGGTTTATAAACTCAAAAAGGCATTATACGGACTTAAACAAGCTCATCGTGCTTGGTATAGTCGTCTTGATAAATTTCTTCATCAAAATGGCTTTCAAAGAAGTGATAGTGAGCCAACTCTTTATGTCAAAGTGAGTGAAAATCATTTACTTATTGTAAGTGTTTATGTGGACGACATTATCTATACTGGCACTTCTTCTAGCCTTATTGCAGAATTTAAAAATTGTATGATGAGGGAGTTTGAAATGTCTGATTTGGGATTGTTACATTACTTTCTTGGTCTTCAAGTAGTACAAAGTGATGAAGGAATCTTTATATCACAAGAAAAATATGTATTAGATACTCTGAAAAAATTTAAAATGATGAATTGTAATGGTTGTGCAACTCCCATGAACACCAACGAAAAGCTGAATGCAGATGATGGAATGGCAAAAGTAAATGAAAAATATTTCAGAAGCATGGTCGGTGCATTGATGTACTTGACACATACTAGACCTGACATTGTGTTTTCAGTGAGTTTGATATCAAGGTTCATGCAAGATCCTTCAGTGCAACATCTTGGTGCAGCAAAAAGAATTCTTCGTTATATTCAATCTACACTCAACTATGGAATTTTTTATAAACCTGTGACTAACTTTGGTTTAATTGGATATACTGATAGTGATTGGGCAGGTTCTGTTGATGATCGAAAAAGTACAAGTGGTTTTGTATTTGGATTTGGTTCAAGTGCTGTGTCGTGGTGCTCAAAGAAACAAAGTTCAACAGCCTTATCCTCTTCAGAAGCTGAGTATATTGCTGCTACTGCTGCTGCATGTCAAGCAATATGGATGAGACGTATTTTAGAAGATCTTCAATTGAAGCAAGAGAATCCAACTCAGTTATACTGTGATAACAAATCTACTATTTCCATGGCAAAAAATCCATCATTTCACGGAAGGACTAAACATATAGAGTTACGTTATCACTTTATTAGAGACGTGATTGAGAAAGAAGAAATTGAGTTGAAGCAATGTTTCACAAAAGAGCAAGTTGCGGATGGTTTTACAAAAGCACTACCACAATCAAAGTTTTTCAATTTTCGAGAAGCGATTGGAGTACAAGATTTTTCACATTAAGGGGGAGAAATGTTAGTTAATGTGAACGTGTGAGCAACATGTGGAAGTGGAGAGAATTGTTCGTTAATGTGAAAGTGTGAGAAATATGTGGAAGTGGAGATCGTGTGAACATGTGGTGGTTTTTTTTAGTTTCTTTTCTTTAGCCATAAAAATAGGAATTAGTGGTTATGTGTCCACAAAATGGGGCTGCTTTTTGGTAAGTGGCATTAGTGGGTAGTTTTTTTACTTTTGTTCTATAAATACTAGTTTCATGCGTGTAATCCAATGTGTGAAAAAGAATGAAAGTGTTGAGGTCTTTTCAAGTTTTATTTTAACGTGCCCTTTTGTAGTGTTGTTTGGTGTGGGAGTTAGAAACACTTCCTTCAAGATCACACATGAAAAAAGCACACCATGTATATGTGTATTGTATAGTCTATGCAGAGAAACCAAATATGATCAGGCCTATTAATTTACAACCACATTGGCATCGTGAGCAGATATGTAGACGTCAAGGCAAAAGTGGAGACAGTGATCAGAGTCACAGATGTTGCGCTTGAGAGGTTCGCCTTGTCTGCATTGATATCAGATTCTTGCAGTTAGAGAGAGAGAGAGAGAGAGAGAGAGAGGAGAGAGAGAGACTAGCCTGACGTAGTGTTGGATGCACCGCTTGAAGGAGGGCTTGGATTTGATGGAGGGGATGAATTCAACAGAGGAGATGGGCTTAGGCTTGAATTTGATGGAGGTGCTGGAGGAGATGGGGTTGTTGTGCTGTTATAAAAGATCTGTGTATCAAACCTCACACGGCAACTTCCAATGGCAATTTCACAGCCGTGTGCATTGTCGCAAGTCGATGGGATTTGGGAGATGGTGCTGATCAAACACTGACTGCAATCAGCGAGGCTAGTGCCCCTGGTACACTGCACCAGCCCGTATATCGTCTTTTGATTGGTAGACGGGATGTTGCCCGTAGCAAACAAGAACTTTGAATTAGGCTCTGTTGTCACCTGGGAAATCAGATTCTTCATCAGGCTCCCCAAGTTCTGGTTGAAGGCTTTAGGTTCTTCCACTTTGTCAGCAGTCCAATACCAAGAACCAGAATCCTCAACATTGAGGCGAGCAAAGAAGTTGGTGTTGGAGTAGCAGAGCTGGCAATTTTCATACCATATGATGGCATCGATTGCGCTGGGGCTGTATGTGCCGACGACTGCTTCGGTGGAATTGTGGATGCAAGCCTTGCAGTCTTCCTGATCAACGTCGCCCCTGCACTGAGCCAGCCCATACACTCTTTCCGATCCTTTGCCCTTGGTAATGTTGGCAAAACCACTGGGAGGGGCATCCTTTGTTAAGATGTTGAAGACCCGGGGCATCCTTTGTTAAGATGTTGCTTTCAAACTTACTTCCGCACGTGTAATGGGCAGTGACATTGCAGCGGCTATTAATATAGTCGTTGCTGCTCATTCCATGGTCGACATGGATGGAAAGGAGGAGGAGGAGTGGAAAGCCAACCCTCAGCAACATTGGCACAATTACAGAGTAAACCATCTCCATTGACGAATAAGGAGGCATAGTTCTAACAATGAAGGATGAAAAGTCAAGGAAGGTAAAGCCACAATCAAATGACGCAACATGACATGCACCTCTTCTTTGAGGAAAATTAGAACCACTGCACATTAAGGACGTCAATATCCCTAAATTGAATTGGTCAACCAAAAAATAAATTAGTCCATCATTCCCTTTCCGACTTTTCTACTACATTTCAGGTTTTCTGAACCTGTAATTGAAATTTAAGGTTTGTGCCAACTCCACCGATTGTAAAGAATGGTCTAGTTAGCACATGCAATCTTTTCCCTTTAGAATTATGTGACGCTGCAGTGAGAGTGGCAAGACCACAAGTTAAATTAGTAGAAAATGGGTTACTTGACAAAGTTATAGATGTCACTCAAGTGTTTGACAAGGCAAATTTGTTACTTTCCCTACTACCTAGATATGTCAACAATAGGAAGAAAAAGGTTGCATGCCAATAAAATAAATAATTAGAAATCAAACCATCAAATGGAAATCTGACGTAGGACATGAATATATCAAAACATAAAAACCTCTAGCAAAATCAGCCATTTTAAAATTTTTAAAATCTGGTGGAAAAGCAGATTGGTAAAACTATTAAAATTCTCCATAGTGATGGTGGCATGGGCATGGTATTCTACTTTGGATTTCCTGCCTCTATACTCATCAACAAAATGGAATAGTGGAGCGGAAACAACGCCATTTTGCTGAAAGTAGTCTTTGTATGATGGTTCATGCTTGTCTCGGTGGTGGTTATTGGAATTATGCTTTTTGGCATGCTATTTACATCGTTAATCGCCTCCCTAGTGAAAACATTAACTCTGAATCTCCCTTTGAGTTGCCTTTTAAAAAGCATCCCTCCATGGATTTTCTTGCAGCACATGCTACGCTTATTTAGTTCCTTATAATCAACACAAATGTGCTCCTAAGACATGTGCATGTGTTTATCTTGGAGTTGGGGCTAATTACAAGGTAGTTCTTTGTTATGATCCGGTCACTAAGAAGCTCTGTATTTGTAGGCATGTCCAATTTGATGAAGGGACCCCACGTCATACTCCCATTACAAGTGACCAAGTTGCTACAAGGTTGAAGAGTCACTCATACAGTAATGCCTTTCAAGACTGCTCGACCACTCTCGAAAGCCAGAGGGAGAAGGGTGTTGATGGCCATGGTGATGGTAACAATTTCTCTTCAGTTTATTTGCCTAATTTACTTCTGGTACAAAATGTTCAATCTGAACTTGCTGACAACTTACAAGATGTGTCATTTTCTCCAAATTCTAATGGTGGCAATGAAACGTCAACCATCCCTATTGTTCCTAGTGTTCCTCAGATGATGCACCCTGCACCCTATAGTTACTAGATCAACGACTTAAAGTCTAGGTCATGTCACCTCTTTAATGTCACCGTAATGAACTTGGTGAGTGATGATGAATGTGAGCCATCTGAACTCTCTCAAGTTGTCTCCAAATTCCAATCCAAAGTGGAAAAATGCTATGAGAGAAGAATATGATGTCTTGATCAAACACAATACTTGGGAGCTTGCACTTGCATAACTGTCGAGCAATATTGTTGGATGTTGATGGTGGTTTTTAAAGTTAAAAGGAATGCAGATGGGACTATTGCGAGATACAAAGCTCACTTGGCCGTTAAAGGGTACAGCCAACAACAAGGAGTAGACTACTTTGAGACCTATGGCCCTGTGATTAAACCCACGGCTATTTGTGTCATGGGCCGACTCCTTCGGACCATGCGGTGCGGCAAACTCTCACCAGTAATGCGCAAGCCTTCGCCTCCTTCAAGTGGGCGCAGATCACTTGAACACTTCTTGAAAATAGAAGACACAAAATACACAAAGAGTGTGGAAAGAAAACTCGCAATATATTTAATTAAACAGTTGAGTACATCACGAGGGAAAGCAAGTAAGCTTTTACACTTTACTTACAAAGGATGGCCGAAGCCGCTTACAGAATTCCCATGCCGACCATCCGAAAGAAGGAATCCCAATCTTACACTTGGGGCCGTTTTGGGAGGGTGCTCCGACACAGGTGAACATACAAGCTTACACTTGGGGCCGTTTTGGGAGGGTGCCCCCGTTCAAATCAAGCACCATCTTCGGTGCTAGCAGCTTTGTGGTAGACTCTGACTTCTTTCAGATGGCTTCGTTTCAGGTGGAAGGCATACTCCATGTTGGCTTGTCTTCGTCTACCCACCTAACCAATTATCGCTTTGGTTCGCCAAGGTAGTTGACTTTGTGTCAAAGGATCTGGTCTAAATGTCGATCAGTGGCCCTCTTGGTCAAAAGAGCTCGTTGCAAAATTGGTTTTCACTGTGGCTGGCTGCTCTCCGGGTCTTCAGCGTCGACATAAAAGTGCTTGAGATTGCAGACGTGAAACACTGGATGCGCCTTGAAGTCTAGCAGGAGATCTAACTTGTACACCAGCTTCCCCATCCTCTTGACCATAGTAAATGGCCCTTCATACTTTCTGATCTGTGCTCGGTGTCGCCCACAGAGGATGCCCGCCCGATCTACGTAAAGCTTCACCAGGACTTGGTCGCCCGCTCGAAATTCCATCGACCCTCGTCTTCGATCTGTAAGTTTCTTCAATTCTATAGGGGCATGGCCCACTTTATGCCGAGGTGGCCGCCATCTAGCGAGCTTCGCAAGCGTTTAGACACTTCCCTGGTTGCCACCAAGTCCATCCCATCGCCCTGCTTCGGGCCTTTGTTCAATTGAAGTGCAGATATCATCGCGACCTTGCCCTTGTCCTTCCTCAGTATTACCGCTGGCACCATGCAAGGAGACTTGTCATTCATAATGCTGACACTACGCAAATGCGGCATCGGGACCATCTTCGCTGCACTAAGGAGCTCCATGTCGAGAATGATCTGGTAATCATCCATCGGAACCACGGAGAAGTTTGCTTTCTCTGACCAACTCTCAATCTTGACAACCACATCCCTCGCCACTCCATGGATGGGTTTTGCCTCTGAGTTGACTGCCTTCTTGCGCAATTCTCCCCTCTTAAGGGTGAGGCCCAATCTCCTCGCCTCCACAACTGAGACGAAATTATGTGTGGCACCCGTATCTGTCATAGCATCGTAGGCTTACCATTCACTAGAATCTTAATGTACATGAGTTTCCTGGAAGGTGTCGTTGTCACCTTGGCTTTCTCTTCACGTTTCAGTGAGTTGAGAAGCTGAAGTGCACCAATCCTCGATTCTTCCCCTTCTTCAGTCTCACCTTTGGTGGCCCTCGCGGCTGTTTGGTAGGTCTCACCCGTTTTGGGCAAACACGCGTATAGTGCCTTCCTCCACAGACCCAACAAGTCACTTCTCATGGTGGCCCATTGTAGTCCTTGCGAACGAAAGGTTTTCTCTCGGCTGGTTTTTGGGACGACGATTCACTTCTATGGTCTCGTCCTTCCTCCCTCTTACCGTCATGGTCAGACTTCTTCGTAGACTTGAAGGTATCTGTGTAGCTTCTGCATTAGGTGTCGGCCAAGCGGTCGGCTGCCACATATGCCTGCTCTAAAGTCTCAGGATTCGATCTCTCCACGTCGGCTTGGCCCCAAGATTGGAGCCCTATGATGAACCAGTGAAGTTTTATCTTTTTCTGGCATCATAGGCACGTCCAGCATGACCTTTTGATGCCCTGATGTAATCTCTCAAGGCACCTGTCTGCTTTAGGTTCGCAACCAACCGATAAGCATGTCTTTCAGCATCTACGGGCATGAAGTATCCCTTCAACTGCTTGCGGAAGTCGTCGAAGGTACGAATCGTGCAGTCCCCGTTCTCAATGTCTAACATTTTTCGCCTTCACCAAGCCACAGCATCTCCTTCTAACAACATTATTGCAGTCTTCATCTTCAAGTCCTCCTCTACTACGTTCTGTAAGTCTAGGTAGTATTCAACTTGAAACAGAAAGTTGTCGATCGCCCTGGCATCTCAGATACCACTGTACTTCACTAGATGTTGAACGTCGATCCTATTGGTCCTCTCTTGACTACTACTGGCTGAATTAGTATGTAGCAGTCTCTGGTTTGAAGCCTGAACTCCAGCGACTTTGTCCTGCAGGGTCTTTACCAAGTCAGAGAGTTATCGGTTCATAGCCACTGACTCGGCCATCTGTTCCCGCATCACCTTCATCTCCTCCTTGAATCCCTCAAAGGTCTTGGCAGCAATGCCGAGGACTTCCTCATGTGTGGCCACATCTACGACCAACCGGTTCACCCTCTCCTCTAGGTCTCCTTGGTCATGGGTCGGGCTCGCCTCCTCTGGGCGGGCCGGCTCCTTGCCTTTGAAACCTCGCATATTGTATTCTGATGCCATGGCATCCTCCTCAATAGCAGCAAGCCGGCGTGACGCTCTACACCGACTCTCCGATCGCTTCCCCAGATTAAGCAGAATCTGGGCTCTGATACCAGTTGTCACGGGCCGACTCCTTCAGACCATGCGGTGCGACAAACTCTTGCCAGTAAGCCGCAAGCCTTCGTCTTGTTCAAGTGAGCGCAGATCACTTGAACGCTTCTTAAAAATAGAAGACACAAAATACACAAAGAGTGTGGAAAGAAAACTCGCAATATATTCACTTAAACAGTTGAGTACATCACAAGGGAAAGCAAGTAAGCTTTTACACTTTACTTACAATGGATGGCCGAAGCCGCTTACAGAATTCCCATGCCGACCATCCAAAACAAAGAATCCCAATCTTACACTTGGGGCCGTTTTGGGAGGGTGCTCCGACACATGTGAACCTACATGCTTACACCAAGACTCAACATAAACAAAGCAAATACAACAAAAGCAAAGGACGACTATACAGTCACGACACAAGGGAACAATTTGAATGGTTTTATTTATTGCAGTTAGTAAAGGATGAGATATACACCAGCTTAATAAGTATTGTTTTTCTTCATGAACAATTACTTGAAGATGTCTACGTGCAATAACTTCTAGTTTTTGAAGATAGAAGGTAACCCTATCACATTTGCAAACTCAAAAAAAACTTTATATGGCTTAAAATAAAAAGTAAACAACAGACAAAGTTGAGATCATACTAGTGTATGTGATGCAACGTGGTAGAGGTTTCCCTAAATCATCATATTTAAAAAACATCAAATACAATTTACAAGACTAACAAAGTGGTAACTGTAAAAAATGTGGAAAGGCTAAGATTGGGAATATGAGTACATCCACAATATATTTCTTTTCATGGACAGTGAAATGGAAGAAAGCTTAGCAGAAGAATGTATGGGCATCGTAAACAACAAATTAGAGCTGTGCATTTTCCAATCATTGTTCACCATGTGGCGTCAAATGGTGCAAGCATTCTGCTGTGTATTTTCCATCACCGGGAACAGATAAATATTTATACTTTAAAAAACATAACTTCTTTAATTGCTATATCAATATGTAATAACTCTCAAATTAGGCCATCATGCTATCAACTACAGAACATGACAGGAAGTACAAATTAATACCGTTAGACATTATTGTACTTAATAACAATGAGTAATTGATATTATTGTATAATGGTATATGACTAATTTTCAACTGAGATTATACTATGTTATTTGACAAACAAAATCTACAACTAGCTTACCTCGTGTTAGAAACTACAAAGTCAAAGTGATTACAATTAAGAAAAGAGAATTCAGCTTTGACATTACAATCACATGCCATCCATTTATTAGTTAAAGCGATTACAGTTAATTAAGAAAATTCAACTTCTTCATATAAGCTGGATTTTCTTAGATTAGCAACAACACTGCGATCCTCTCTCTCTCTTTCATTGCAAAGTACCCATACAAAATTGAATAAGAGTTTTCCTTTCAGCTGGTGTTTCTATACAAGAAATAAAGTCATCAGCTCACGCCATGCCTATGATTCCATATTCAACTACCTTGTTTGGGCTGAAATACTTTGAGTGCCTTATATCCTCCTCAATCTTCTCTCCAGATTACTTATATGTCATGCATAAAGTGTGACCTTTTAAAAAAACTTCAAGGTTTTTGGTAAGTATTTCTACAGTCTCCTATATGAAAAGTAAAACTAGATTATGTGATTAAAATTTGAACCTTAGTGTAGGCTCATAACATGAAGCAGGTTCACTAGATTACGACTTTGACCACAAAAGTAGTTAATTTTTTAGAGTTTTTCACTCAATAGTTAAAAAGTTTTCCCCCACTTAGTGAAAATAGATCAAGTACTAAAAAAAATCCACTATAAGTATTCAAAAATTAGATAGAAGAGGAGGGATATAAGGAAGTGGTTCTGCACTACTATATAATACATAACTAACACAGAACAGAAGAAAGGGAAAACTAATATGACAAAAGGGTTTTATACATCTTCAACTATTATATGTCCATTATCAAATAAAGAAGTCAGTTTTCTTACCAATTCATCCTTCACATTTTAAATTTGTTTCCAGGAAACAATATCAGTACCTTGATCTTAAAACCTTGCAATAGGTTGACAGAGATGAGCCACTACAAGTTCATGTTTCACAATCAACAGAAAGTTGCATGTGAGGCATGTACATCAATGGAACTAGAGAGCTCACAAGAGAAAGGACCATAACTAGATTACCCACTTTATCATGTATTAAAAAAGAATCCACATACAAATAGCAAAAACCTTGTTCTCAACATTCATGTAATTCATGAAAAAGAGAGAAACTTGAAAGGCACATGCAATTTTAATTCCATTTTTAATTTTTCTTTTATATTTATCGACTCTATATTGTATTGCAATAAAATATTCAAAAGAAATTAGTGTTGCTAGGCTCAATGCCTCTTGAATCTTCTCAACTCTTTCAAGAGAGTCGGTGATAACTCTTCAAATAACTCTTTCAATACAAACCATGTTCAAGAATTCATATCCCCAATAGATTCAAACTCCGCTTTTACTTAAGGTGATTCATTCAATTAAAAAAAATTTATCTATTTGATAATTGATTTAAGCATGTAGACATAAGAAACCAACAAATTCTTATACCTTCCATTATCTTCAAGTTGATTTATCATTGCCCTGTAGTAATCATCATGTTTCTTCCACAACACTGTTCTGTAAGGGTCCTTTGGAGCTGTAGATGTAGAATCTTATGTGATGATGTTTGCTTCCATTTGATAGTGGAAATAATGTGTCACAAATGGCTGTGTAATGTCATCTGAGATCTTCATCTCCCATATCTCTTGTCGCCATTTTCTATTTCCCTGTTGGCATTTAATTCCTCAAGCTTCCTGAGACCCATGGAGTTCATCGTTATATTAGTCTTTGGTCGGGAGGTTATTAGGGATGTCAATGAATCAGATTCAGATAAAATACCAGATCAAGTTTTTTTAAATAAATGAGATATGAAAAAAAGAGAAATTTGATATCCAAATAAAAAATCAGGTTGGATTCGGTATTAAAAATCGGCATCCTATTAAAATTCAGATTCAGACTTAGCATCAAATAGATACCCAATCAGATACCCGAAAAAAAAAGATAATGGATATCTAAACCCAAATTTATAGATCTGGATCTAAATAATATATTTTATTCTACATTATTGTAAATTTATAAATCTGAATCCAAATTTGAATCCCCAATTTTAATTAATATCATCTGAATCTGAAACCAATGTGAACTTGGTCGAGCACTTGACAAGGTTTAGGCCACCTCCAGATCCACTGCAAGTGACATTTTGTTCATAAGCCTTCCTAATTTTATAGCTGCATTTTTTCATCAAGACCCACGACATCTGGTTACATCTATGGTGCATAGCCTTTAAGAAAATGACAAGTGCCCCCCAACCCACTTGTACTAGCTCCTTAGCCCACTTTTTGGGTACTTGGCATCCATGGGAGCCTGTGCACAAGCCTGGGCATATAACCAGCTTTGAACATCCACTCATGTCATCGACACTAGACTAAACACTTGAGAGAGAGAGAGATAGAGAGCTTCTCAGTGATGGAAACGTGGATGGGGAGCACATGAAGAAGGGGTAGAGAGTTTATTTCCTCTCTTAAGTGTAAAGTGTGTCGCAGGCCACGTCATGAGCTAGTTGTTGCCAACTCCACCATCATCAACATTGTCATCCTCTTCTAAAGAGATTTACTAGAGAACGTATGATTTAGCAATTTCCTACTCTCAAGAGGGTATGAAGCTCAAACGGAAGAATGTTAAGGCCTTCTGCCTCTTGGGATCTGTTACAAAAATGAAAACTAATTCTTAAAGCTGTGTTATTAACTTTGTTTTCTTTACACCTATTTTAAAGGTGTAAAATTTGAATCGTGGTGTTCTTTGTCATGCATATCGAATTCTCTAGAAGGTTTAAGGCATGATTCTGTTGTAATAGAAAATATTATTTCATGCCTGTATTTGATTTTGTACAAAAAAAAGTATAAATATTGGAAAGGAAAAAGAGCACGATGCCAAATATCGTGGGTGAAGATGAGCCAGCCGAATCTAGTGGGAGAAGATGAGCCAGCCAAATGTCATTGAAACGAAAAACTGTGGTGGCTTAAGCTAGTGACTTTCTTAATCGTGTGCACTGTTTCTGGCTTCCAGCGGTTCAGGTAGCATTGCCAGCCTTCCACGATCCTCCAGAAGTCATCCCAGAATAGTTCGAGCAAGCATCGATCCAATCTCTACGATTGGAGGATTCCCTGCATTCTGTAGAGTTGTTCTTCGGTGAACCTGCCCCTTTCACTACTGTTCGTGATTCCAACCACCTTTTCCCATCAAACTTCATGGACAGAATCCCCAAAGGAAGGCGAACCTAACAAGCCAAGCTCGATCATTGAGGTAGGCTCTCACAGATGGAATCCTTGAATTTGTGGCTGCCCCTCTCTTGGTTTCAAGTTTTTTGGTGCCCTCTATTTCTTCACTCGCCGCCACCGGTGCCGACCCCCATTGGACCCCAAAAGGCTCAAACAGCATCGTCAGGCCGTGGTGACTCCTGCTAGACCGGTGACGTGATCAGAGCCAGCCAGAATATCCAGATTTCCATCATCTTCCCTGTGGCATTTTTTTTTCTCCTATGCATGGGAAGTCGGGTATTGAGTCTTGAGCATTAAGGAGCAGTGATGGCCGACAAAGGAAAGAACAATGAGTCGGGAAATATCAATGGCCATGAAAATGCCCAAGTGATAGTTGATCTCTTCTATTTGCATCATTCGGATAATTTTAGAAGTGGGTTAGTATCTCAACCACTTATCGGTGATAACTATGCAATCTGGAGTAGAGTCATGATCGTGGCTCTATCAGCCAAAGGAAAGTTAGGATTCGTTGATGGGACTATCAAAGAGCCTAAAGAGGATGAACATAATTGTATGTTGTGGGTACCATGTAACAATCTGCCTCTAGCATGGATTCTTAATTCAATTAATAAGGAGATTCATGCTAGCATCGCTTATGCTACCTCAGATCAAGTAATATGGGAGGAGTTAAAAAGAAAGATATAATCAGAGTCTTGCACCAAGAGTCTTTCAGCCACATAGTTTAATACATCGATTACAACAAGAGTCCATGTCTGCTACTACATATTATACAAAACATATTATATAAAAACCAAAGTGCTTTGGGAAGAATTAAATTACTACAATCCTGTGTCTGTGTTCGTGTGAGGGCATAAAAATTTATTCGGATCAAATCCAAAGAGAACGTGTAATTTAGTTCTTTTAAGGGACTGAACGACTCATATGATGCTACTAGACTTCAGATTTTATTGCCTGATCCCTTATCCACAGTAAACAAATTATATGCTCTAGTCTTGCAGGAGGAACAGCAGTGTGAAGCAAGATTCACACCATCAGCCTCTCACACCACCTTGGCAATATCACACAATCATATTCCCTAAGCAGCATCACTTGAACAAAGTTTCAAGTTTCAATGCAGTAAAGAAGGACGTCAAAGACAACCAATTTGTAGCTATTGTCATAACATAGGTCATGTGGAAGATAAATGTTTCAAGTTGAATGGCTATCCTCGAGGACATCGATTCCATGATCCCAACTTTCGGCAACCACTAGCTGCACCTACCATTCACAATCAAAGGCCGGTGGACCTCCATGCAAGAGATGGTACTAGTTTCTGTGGCAGCAACGGTCCAAGGAAGTTGTACCTTCATTCACTATGGATGACTATCATAAACTCTTATCACTTGTTAGAACTTCGTCTGCCTCTAACAATTTCGCATGTAATCTATCTTCATATAGTGTCTCCCATCTTTCTTGGATTATTGATTCTGGAGCAAGTCGGTGCATTTGTGCCGATAGCTCTCTACTTCAAAAACCAACCAATTGCCGAGTACCTATAAACTTACCTAATGGACATACAACAACTATCCATCAAACTAGTGATGTTAAACTACCACCATTCACTCTCAAAAATTCCTTGTATATTTTCTCTTTCAAAGTGAACCTACTCTCTCTGAGTCAATTGAGCAAGGCACTATACTTTTCCGTAACTTTCTTCCCTACTCATTGTGTCTTGAAGTACCTGAATGGGGGGTTTCTATTGCTCTCTTATTTTGGCTCCCTCGACCAATGGTAACTTGACATTCAATGCAATGAAAGGCACAAGGTACCCTCTTTCTAACTTTACTTCACTTTCTTGTTTCTCTCCTAAAAACCTTTGAAGTGGCAGTTGGACATAGGGAGTGGCGAGACACAATGAACTTAGAAATTAGTGCACTAAAGGAAATAACACTTGGACAATGACCACTTTGCCACAAGGAGTTAAGCCCATCGGTTGCAAGTGAGTTTACAAAATCAAGTTCTGATCAGATGGTACTGTTAAGCGAAACAAGGCACGCCTGGTCGCCAAAGGTTATTCCCAATAGGAAGGACTGTACTACAATGAGACATTTGTACCAACCGCAAAAATGGTAATTGTTCGAACTTTACTTTCAGTCGCAGTGTAAAATGATTGGTTATTATACCAAATGGATGTGAAGAATGTCTTTCTTCATGGCGATTTGCTTGAAGAAGTACATATGCAACTTCCACCAAGATATGACCGTAAGGGGGAGAATCGGGTATGTAAATTACATAAATCCCTCTGCGGTCTCAAACAGTCTCCTCGAAATTGGTTTCACAAATTGTCGTTGGCACTGGTGGAGTTTGGATTCAGTCAATTAAATGCCGAACACACATTATTCACTTACAAACAAGGCCAATTTTTTTTTGTTTTTCTTGTTTATGTGGACGACCTTATTATTATGGGCAACACCAAGGAGCTGATTGACAGATTTAAGCAATTTTTATGTCAGAAATTTCTTGTGAAGGACCTATACTCTTAAATATTTTTTGGGTTTAGAAATTGCTTGTTCAAGTGCAGTAATTTATGTTTTGTAGCAAAGGTATGCTCTCAACATTCTAAGCGAAACAAGTATAATTGGTGCCAAGCCAATGAAATTTCTAGCGGAACGAAAGCACGGACTCAAAGATGGTATTCTCCTAAGCACGCAAACTAATCTTCAAATGATTGGGTGGCGTGTCAAGAAACCGAAGGTCCATAACTAGTTATTGTGTTCTTCTTCGTGATTCTCCAATTTCATGAAAGACAAGAAAACAGCCCACAGTATCTCACTCCGTTGCAGAAGCAGAATACAAGGAGTTGGGAAATGCAGTATGTGAAGTGACTTGGTTGAAATTCTTATTGTCGGATCTAGGTGTGAGACATCTACAACCGACAAATCTATACTCCAAAAGTCAGGCTGCCATGCATATTGGAGCCAATCCAGATTTTCAAGAGCGTACCAAACATATAGATTTAGATTGTCATGTGGTATGAGAAAAAATAAATCAAGATGTAGTGAGAACCAGTTACAATAAGAGCAAAGATCAGGTGGTAGACTTAGTCACTAAGGCCCTAGGCAAGGAAGCATTTAATCATCTTCTTTCCAAACTGAACATAAGAAATATCTACACTTAGTTTGAGGGGGGGTGTTAAAATTAAGATTCACTTCTTATCTTCTTATCTTGACAACTTAACGATAAGATTTTCAGTTGGTTAGTGAAGCTGTTAAGATGAGCCCGCCAAATATCGTGGGAGAAGATGAGCCAACCGAATGTCATGGGATAAGATGAGCCAAGCAAATATCATGGGATAAGATGAGCCAGGCAAATGTCATTGAAACTAAAAACCGTGTACTACTTTTTCTTCTGTATATAGGTGTGTAAGATCAATAGAAAAATATGAAGCAATTCTCTGTTCTCTTCCTTGTGTTACATTCTTCCTTAACTCAAATAATTTCTACATACTCTAATACAGAGCCATGGCATCAACAGGCAAGGCTCCCAATTCTTTCAACTCTTTTTCAGCTAGTGGAGCAGAGTCCTCTTATGGTAACAATATCATCAATGTTGAAAACCTCTTTTTCCTTCATCATTCAGACAACCCTGGTACTATATTGGTTTCACAATTAGTAACTAGTGAAAACTACTCAACCTGGAGTCATGCTATGAGAATTGCATTGTCTACCAAAAACAACTTGACCTTTGTTGATGGTAGTCTTCCCAAACCCAGCATTGCAGCTCCTGAGGTCATGATGTGGAGGCTTTGCAATCACAGTCTTTCATGGATTCTTAACTCCATCTCAAAAGAATTATCAAGCAGTATCATCTATGCCACCACAACTATTGAAGTGTGGGCACACTTAAAGGACCATTTCACTGAAAGCACAATCCCCTTATAAGTACCAACTCAAGTCCTCCATTAGTCATTTGAATCAAGAAAATATATCTGTTGCTCTTTATTTTACAATATTGGGACAAGTTTTCGTCCAATGATGTTCTTTTGTAATGCTTTTGCAATGCCTTGAAAGTGGTTGCTGAAAAGCAACAAGAAGAGAGAGTGATTGAATTTCTTATGAGATTGAATGATTCATTCAATGCTTCTTATGAAACCCTTGCCTTTTCTACAAAAGACTTGCACTGGTCCTTCAAGAGGAGAAGCAAGTATGTTGGTCTCTCAGCAAGTGCAAATTTGAATGCGTTCGAAAACCAACAAAACAGGCACCCACAATACTCCTGCAATTACTGCAAGATTGCAGGACATCAAAGGAATGATGCTTCAAATTAAATGGTTACCCACCAAACTTTATAGGTGGAAAACAGAGCAAGACAAAGGGGCTATTATCAAGGCCTCTGTTGGAGGGAAAACTGATTCCAATGCCGTTATCTCCACCACGCATGGAAAATAGTTCAGCAAGGACACTGCTCCAATTCTAGCTCAAGATGAATATATTCAATTCAAACAACTCCTCAAAAATGGATCAGTGACCCAAATAAACTTTCTAGCTATGTCATTCTTCAAACTAGACACCTGGGTAATAGATCTTGGTGCTAGTCACCAGATGTCCTGCTGCCATAAATCATTGCTAGATGACACAAAATTAGCTGTTCCATTTTCAATTAGAGTTCTGGACAACAGAACGGTATATGCTACACGTGTCAGTAAAGCTGTTCTATCACCTTCCATTTTTCTTCAAAAAGTGTATTATCTTCCAAAGTTTGCTTACAACATATTGTCAGTGAGCAGATTTATTGAGAAAACCAAATGTCATTTGATTTTCCCCACTACTGGGTGCTTTGTGCAGGACCCGATCTCCATGACGAGGACTGAGCTGGGATATTCATCAGGGGGATTCTTCATTTTCAAGTCACCTCTTACAACTGTAGACTGCTTGTTCACGAAACCCACTCAACCAAATTTTGATATTTGGCATATGAGACTTGGGCACCCATCCTGCTCAAAGAATCAAATGCTCTGAAAGCATGACTCTATCATTAAGTTGTCAAATCATTTCTGTAAAGTATGTGGTGTTGCTAAACAATATAGATTGATGGTCAAATTAAGTGAATCATGTTTTGCTAAACCTTTTGATTTGCTAGTTTTTGTTTACTAAAGCTTTTGGGATTAATGTTTCCCAAGCATCTCATACTCAAGCACATTACCTTTTGTCTATTATGGATGATTTTTCTAGAGCCATGTGGGTTTACCTATTGAAGTATAAACGTGAAGTAGGTGATTTGCTTAAACATTTCATTAACATGACTGAGAAACAGTTCAAAACAGATGTGTTAAAATTAGGATTGATAGTGGAACCGAGTTCTTCTCAAATGACAATTTTTTTTTTCCGTGATAGAGACATCCTACATCAACATTCATACCCCTACATGCCTCAACAAAACGGCATAGTTGGGAGAAATCGTCAGCACATCTTGAATGTGGTGTATGCTCTCAAGTTTCAGTCAGGTCTACCCTTAAAATGTTGGGACTTATGTGCATTAACAGCCACATATTTAAAAAATAGGACCCCCATCCAAAAAAAAAGCATATATGTGTGTTTGGTTGTTTGTATTTTTCTACCAACCTCAAACCACATGGAAAATTTGGTCACATGTAGGGATGTCAATATATCTGATTTGAATTGGATATCTGACCAATCCGATACAAAAAAATTGGATATGGAAAAAAAATTAATATCGAATTAGGAAATCAGATTGGACTCAGATTTAATAAATGGCATCCATTCATATACGAATTCAGATTCAGATATACATAAATATCCGATCGAATTCAGATGCAAATTCGGATCGGATTCATTTTTAGACAAATATCCTATATCTACTGCTATTAAATTTTGAAAATTAGCAAAATCTGGTTCAAAATTTGGATTCAGATATAAATATAAAAATCAGATTCGAATCATAAAATTGAATTTCAGGTTTTATTTGAATTCGAATCTGAATATTTGAATATCCGAAAAAGCTGATATGATTAAGGATATATTGGATCCGAATCCACTCCGTTGACATCCCTAGTCACAAGGTTCAGCGAGGTGTGTTCATTGGGTATCCTATTGAACAAAAAGGCTACAATCTACTTTATTTGGAAACCAAAAAAAAATTCGTTTGTAGGGATATGGTCTGCAATGAAACTGAATTTCCTTTCAAATTCTCAAAGGATCAAAGTCTCACATTTTTTAGTTATTCCTCTCACATTTGATGACAATCATACACTTGAGAGCAGAAATTCAAGTGACCAAGGCCCTTGTTCTTGTCAACTGACTGAAGGCCAAGATGATGTCATGAGTACTGATTGTACAAACATTGAACAACCACCTGAAAAAGTTTTAGAATCAAGTGATGAGGTTGAGACAAATACTTCCCTAGAAACTTTACCAAGTCCTCAACAGTCAGTCTGTAAATCATCCAGAATATCAAAGCCATCCATTTTATGGAAGGATTTTTACTGTGGTCTGGTCCATCCTGATTCACATAGTCCATCACCATCATGGAAAAGGGCTTCCACAAGGTATCGTTTGTCATAAGTTGTCTTTTTCCCATTTTTCAGCTGCTCTTAAAAGCTTCCTGTTGAATATCTTTCTTCAAACCAAACCTTCATCCTTTAGTCAGGCAGAGAAACATACAAATTGGAAAAGAGCCATGCAAGAAGAAATTATGGCAGTGGAATCAAACAATACTTGGACCCTAGTCTCCCCTTCAAATAATGCCAAACCCATCAGCCGCAAGTGAGTTTATCGGATCAAGTATAAGGCGAATGGTGAAATAGAAAGGTTGAAAGCCATATTAGTGGCCAAAGGGTATGCACAAGTGGAAGGCTTGGATTTCCATTAGACCTATGCTGCTGCTGCCAAACTTGTTACTATTTGTTGTTTGATTGCAATAGCTGAAAAACGAAATTGGGTGCTGCAACAAATGGATGTGTATAACGCCTTTCTAAACGGGAAACTGAATGAAGAAATCTACATGACATTGCCTCCTATCTATGGGCTGAAACATGCTCCTCAAAACAGGTTCTTGAAGTTCTTGTCAGAAGTGGTGAGCTATGGTTTTATGCAATCCAAGTGTGATTACACACTATGTGCATATCAAAGAGAAAGGGTGTTCATGGTAATTTTGGTGTACATCAATGCTCTCATTGTTCCAGGAAATGATATGGAATACGTAGACAACTTCAAATGTATCTTGGCAAAAGATTTTGCATGAAAGTCATGGGCAACTTAAAATATCTCCTTCGCCTAGAGCTTAGCAAAGGGAAGAAATGAATATTTTCGTCACAGAGCAAGTATTCTTGTGGCATTATTGATGAATTAAGCCTTCTCAATGCCAAGCCATCTGAGGATCCCATGGAACCCTGTCAAACCCTTGCTGCCAATGATGGATAAGATTTAAAAAATCCTTCACTGTTTCAAAGACTTGTGGGGCATCTTATATATCTGACTATAACCAGGCCAGAAATAGTTTTTGCTATTTGCTTTCCTTGCCACCATATGCAGAAACCGACTACTCACTACAATTCTGCTATAAAAGTATTACGCTATCTCAAACTTCACCCGGTCATGGAATTTTTCTTCCAGTAGATGACAATTTCAAGCTTACCGCACGTTTTGATGCCAACTACGGAGCTTGCAAAGACACGAAAAAATCAATCTCTGGTTACTATGTCTAATCTTTTGAAAAACATAAAAACTGAGCATAGTATCTCGATTCTCAGCCGAAATAAAAATATCACGCAACTACTGCTGTGAACTTATATGGATAAGATGTCTTCTAAAAGATCTCCAAGTGCCTCCTCCTTCACCAGCACAGCTTCTTTGTGATGAGATCAGCATTACAAATGGCAGTGAGCTCAATTTTACATGAACGCACCAAGCATGGGGAGATCGACTGCCATCTTGTGCATGAGCAAGTAAAAAATGGAACAATTGTCACAAGCTATGTTCCATCGTACTTACATCTGGCTGATCTATTCACCAAGTCCCCTGTCAAAGATCAGGTCAAATTTTAAAAGCTCAAACTGGGTTTTGAAGACCTCATTCACCAGTTTGAAGGAGGGGTGTTATGAAAAATGAAAAATAATTCTTAAAGCTGTGTTATTAACTCTGTTTTCTTTACGCCTATTGTAAAACCGTAAAATTGAATCATGGCGTTCCTTGTCACACATGTGGAAGTCTCTAGAAGGTTGAAGGCGTGATTGTGTTGTAACAAAAAATCTTCTTTTATGCCTGTAAGTAATTTTGTACAGAAAGGGTTTGAATATGTGAAATTAAGAAGAGCACGATGCTTTGTTCCATCCATTTACGGCCTTCCCTGTTGTGTCCAGTTGATTCCATCGCAACCCTGATTTTTCTCTTGTGCATCATCTGAAACTCACAAGATCTTGCAAGGGGAGGAAAGGAGTGGTGGTGGACGAGGCAAGTTGGGCTTGTGATGATGCGCAACAGGTTGATGCAATGTTTGGAGGGGCCAAAAGAGGCAATGATTTATTTTTCTATAGTCCTGCCCAGATGTTGGCGTGGGAATCTTCCTCTTTTCCCTAAAATTCTTTATATGGCTAGATTTCTTTTGCACCGGTACAAATTGTTCCAAAAAAAGGGTCAAATTGAGTGCTTCAATTCGGTTGTTAATTCCTCGAAAAGTGGGCACTCAGAAGCAATCATTTAAATGTGTTTTCCTAATTAGTTAGGTGATATTAGTATGCTAGCAACAGTATTTACATGGTAGAAGTGATTCACCTTTCATTTTTCAGGCGAATTTTCTACTTGCATCTTAGCTTGAGTTTGAATTAATTGTGATAAAATTAATATTGCTCATAAGGTGATTAAATTCTATAGTCGTTTTACTAATTCTTCGACGTCAGGTGATGTGGTTGTAGAGCTTGAGGATATAGAAGCATATCTGAGAGACATGGAGCAATCAACATGGTAGACTAATTAAATGACATATTGATGATATAGTGTTAGCTTATGTGGAGCAACATTAGTGTTCACTTAATCTGTAGGGCTTCAGTTTGACTGTATAGAAAGATGATCTCCATAGTTGTGGGGAAGGGAAGACTAATGAACTAGCTTGAGGTTCTTGGAGATAATTTAGAGAAAGACACTTATTTGAAGTGAACAGTTAATAGGCGTGCAAGCTAAGAAATACAATGATGGTGTTAATGCACATGCATAAAATTATTTCCAAACATAGACACATACATACATGTATAGCAAAATCCACAGCAGTATTGTTTAGTGCATTGATTTTAAAATGAGTTATATGTTATCAGGTTTCTCATATAGTCTGGTTTGTTGGGGTATCATCAAAGAACACAGTCTCGGTGGAGAATTAATCCTTTCTAGCATATTTGTTCAGCATACAGTTTTAAAAATCATGAACAAGGACTTATGGTCTTTCATTTTCTAAAAATCATGTGAAGGTGGCCAACTATGTAGCCCTTATGGCCTTTCATTTCTAGGCTGGCAGCGGGGCCACCTCTATTTCATAAAATCAAGACTTCATATGCTACTTGATGCTTATTAATTTGCTATGCTTTAGAGCAAAAAGTTGATGTTCTATCCCGTTTGGTGTGATGGTGTTACTTTGAGAAGGAAAAACCATTAGACAGAATATTTTTATGAACATTTGGGGAGTGCGGGAATTGAATAGAAAGACACAATTTAAGATTCAACGTTTGGGGATGGAGGGAAGAGAGAGACACGATTTAAGATTCAATGTTTGGGGACGGAGGGAAGAGAGAGATAGAGATGAACAAATTTCTTGTACACTATAAGAGTTTAGTAACCAAGGAAGTGCTATTTAGCCTCTTCATCACACGGTATATGCTTTCTGTTTTGATGTACTACCCCGCTTCACTCTGTTTTACTTGTGCTTTGTTTTCCACTGTTTTGATTTTACTATGGTATGAGAGCTCTAAGCTCTTTTTCTTTGAGCATGATATTGGTCTCTTATTGACTACTATATGGTTATTTACTAATCATCATCTTGTCATCACTGCTTGCTCTTCCATCTTGGTCAATATATGGCAAAAACAAATGCAAATATGAATTCACTGACTAGAGAAAACTCAAACACCTCTAGTTCAAATCATTTGGCTGACCTCTACATAGAATTTGACATCCCTTATTTTATGCATCATTCCGGCAACCCATGAGCTTTGTTGTGAATTAGCATCTCGATGGTAATAGCTATGGCACTTGGACATGATCAATGATAATGGCACTTGCTACTAAGAACAAAATATCGTTCATCAATGGTTCATTGCCAATGCTTGAGGTTTTTTGTCTAAAATGTTTGTTGAGGTCTCATTCCAATTATGTGATCTTGCCCTAGATCATCAACTCATTTTCTCTTGAAATAGAAGATAGTGTTATATATACTACCATAGAGAGTAAAGTATGTTTAGATTTACAAGAATGTTTCTACCAAAGTACCTGCAAATTTCAAATTAAGATAAGTGATTAGCAAGAATAATGAAGATGCATTTTCTATATTAGCATACTACATGAACTTCAAGGCCTACTGGGATAAGTTGGCCTCATATGATTCTTTTCTATTCTGCTTGTAGGGAGTGATGCAAAAGGTTTTGAAATTCAATAAAAAGAATGGTTGGTGCAGTTTCTAAAGTGTGATTCCAAGAACCAAAGGGTGAGTCTGTTCTTACTATTGTGTCAAATGCCATACTCATGACCATTGTTTCAAGTTGCACAACCATCCATCAAAAGTGAAGGTGTCTAAATTGAATCCTAACAAGGGATATGATAAAAATTCCACAACTATTTCTAATGCAATTGCAAACTTTGTTGCAACTTTGTCAATGAATTCGTTTCATGGCAAGAAAAATGCTACACCCTCCTTCACTTTAGGCAAGTACAATTGATTGTTACAGTTGATAAAAAAAGAATCTTCCATGTCTCTTGCAAGTTTTGCTAGTAATCATATACCTAGAAACCCTTACATAATCAACAATGGAGCAAGTAATCATGTGAATTGCTCCATTTCATGTCTCATTCATCCAGATAATGTCATCTCCTAATGGAAAATTGATGCTCATTGTCAAGAAAATGTCATGATTAATCCTCTTTTGAATCTTAATAATGTCTATTATATACATAATTCAAGTTCGATTTCATTTCTATCACAAAACTGGTTGAAGCCTCAAAATGTTCTATTTCATTTGATGTGCTTAGACGTGTTTTATATGACCTGGAGACCAAAATGATGCTTATCTTGGGTGATGTAAGAAATCGGCTCTATTACATGAAAAAAGCAGTACAATGCTTTTCAGTTTAGTCACTTTTTTTCATTCTGTTTTAGTTGTGAAGACTGGCATAAGATATTAGAACACCTATCTGAATCTAGACACAAAATATTCTCTATTTATGATAAAAATATATGACTAAATCGAAATACTTGTGATGTTTGCTGAATTGCTAAGAAAACCAGATTACCTTTCACTTCTAGTTGCATATCAATGAAAACTGCATTTCAACTCTTACATATTTATCTATGGGGAGTTAACTCTTTGTCATCCATAACTAACTTACATTGTTTCATTAGTGTTGTGGATGATCACTTGTGCATTGTTGATACTTTCTATAAGGCATAAATATGAAAACAAATTGACAGATAATTTTTTTTTAATTTTTTTATTAGAAAATACAAAGGTAACATCTTAAAAGTCAAGTATGGTAGTGGCACAAAATTATTAAACCAAGAACATAAGGAATTTTTTTTTGTTGAAAAAAGGTGTAATCCATGAACTTAGTTTTCCTATACACCCCAATAGAATAGTGTTGTGAAGAGGAAGCAACAATACATTTTAGATATAGCTCATTCATTAAGATTTGAATTCAATTTATCTATGACATTTTGGGAAAAATGTATTCAAACAGCAATTTTTCTTATTGACCAACTTCACTATTGAAACGAAAAATACTATGTGAAATGCTATTTTTAGGAAAACGTTTTTTTTACATAATGTGACTTTTTGGTTTTCTCTACAATGCAACTATCATCAAACCTAAACAAAATTTGATCAAAGATCAAGAAGATGTATTATTTTGGTGGTATGCGTAAACAAAAAATATAATGTATATGATTTTGATACTCATAGAAGTTTTATCTGTCAAGATTTTATTTTTTTTTGAAAATATTATTTTTCAATCAATCTAAAATCAACCTAAAATTCTTTTTCTTCCGCTGCCCATTATTGATCAAACTATAACGAAAAATATGTGAGAAAAATAAAGTGTTGATGACATTAGCAATAATAAGCAAAGTCATCCGACTACCTCTTCCAATTGCTCGCAACAATGATCAAGCAAATAGTTACTGATAAGAGGTCATTCATCTTGTTTTCCAATTCTATATCCTTTCAAAGGCTTTCTCTTACTCATGAATCATCTTGGCTTATTGTTTCACATTTGTCTTAACCTCTATCATATTTTGAAGTAGTAAAGCACGAGTTCTAGCATTAATCTATGGGAGCTTAAGCTAAAGCATTAGAAGACAAGAGAACATGGGCACTTACCCATTGTCCACCTAGTGTTGGATCAATTGGTTGCAAGTGGGTATATAGGATGAAACATATATCTGATGGAACTACTGAAAGGTTCAAGGCACAATTGGTACTAAAATGATATGGGCAAATAGAGGTGATAAACTATAGTGAAACTTATGTACTAGTTACCAAATTAGTGTCTTTGAGATGCTTACCATTGCCACAACATTGAATTGGAGCCCATATTAGATGAATGTCTACAATACATTTTTACATGGTGGCTTGCTTGAAGTTGTTCTACCTAAAGGATATGGCTTACAAGGGAAAAATAGGATTTGTAAATCGAACAAATCATCCTATAGACTCTAATAGGCTTCATAAAACTGGTCTATCAAGTTCTCTATTGTGCTTCGAAGCTATGGGTTTCTACAATCAAAGGTTAGTTACTTGCTATTCACACTCTCAGAAGGTAAGAGTTTTATTATTGTCTTGGTCTATGTAGATGACCTTGTCGTTATAAGAAATAAGGATGAACAGATCTACAAGTTCAAGAATTACTTAAATTTTTAATATGAAAGATTTCGAAAAACTGAAATTTTTCTTAGGTCTTGAACTTGCAAGAAGCAAATAGGGAATTCATGTAGCACAAAGGAAGTATGCTGTCAATACTATTGCAAAGCCTGGTCATATAGATGCAAAGTCTGTTGATAAACCAATGGAGGGACACATAAATCTGCCTAAAAATGATTGAGAATGCATCATAGATGATACAAAGTATATGACATTAGCAGAGAAACTAAACTACCTAACAATTACATGGTCTGACATGCTTATTTCAGTGAGTGTATAAAACAGTTATATGGAAAAATTTTGCAATAATAATTGGGAAGCTGTGCTAAAGGTGGTTATACATGTAAAAAATAGTGCTGGTTAAGGAGTTTTCATGCCAAGCATAAGTGAATTCTAGACAAGCATTGGAAAGGCATTATCAATCTACATTCATACATCCATCATCTTATTATCTCATAAATCTTTAGTTATCTCATAAACAATTAGTGTTACCTCATACATCCATTTGTCTATTCGTTATCTCATTATCTCGTAAATGTTTTATTGTCTCATAAACATTATATCATACTTCTTTGTTATTTCGTACCTATTTGTTATCTCATGCACATGCATATGTAATGTTTGGGCATGAAAGAAAATGTGCATATTGGTAGTATGGTCCACATCTGGCGCACACTCGTTACATACACGGAGTTGCATACAGAACTCTCTCTCATATTCATGAATGTTGTATTCGTCACTGTTAAATGTCTTTGTGTGCATATTTGTTCTTGAAACCATATATTGAGTCTCTCAGTTTCGTGCAGTAGTGAGACAAGACTTTCAAATTACTTAACATAATTTGGAATAAGTCAATAGTACCCATTGTATGGAAAACTTTCCCAATTTCTCATCCCCATTTTCCTTTTTCAGGTGATTGCAAATAAAAGGGCTGGCGATGTGGCTCGAACATTACTGAAAGGGCCTTGTTATGCCAAAACCATTCCAAGATCTACCAGAATTTTTAGGACTAGAATAATGAGAACTTTTATGCCTTTTATTCTAAGATTTGACTGGGTTGCTTGTTCAGTTTATCTTCTAAATAATAGTGGTTTGTTGTCAGTATAGTTTGTAATGATGCTTAATAGTATAAAAATTAGGATGTTTGAAAAATTATTTCCATGTGCTATGTCTTCAATAAAAAAATTTGCCTTCAATAAAACAAATTGGTCACAAAAGTTTAGGTTCGCAACATCTTTAACTTTTTTTTCTAACAATATTGTACATTCATTTATGCAATAGTGTTTCTGAAATAAATATTACTCGAAACAGACCACTCGACAGATGGTTCCGCATGACTTTTTCTTGCTTGATGTAAATTTTTTGTTTTTTCATGTTTCCATGCTATCCTTCTCATTGCGACTTCCAAGTAGTTTTGTGAAAAAAAAAAACCATGTTCCAATAATAGCCATTGAAAATATGAAATGATCTTTAAATGCAGCAATGAAATATAGACATAAATATGCCATGCATTACTGCAACGATAACATGGTGTTCATATAGAACATGTATCCAAGAAGGCAATGTTTCACAATTACAGGACTTCGAAAAAATCAATAAAATTAACGGATGAAATATGAGATGTTTTACATGAGAATAGTGCATTAGAAAACGATTGAGTTACCTGTAAAATGATGAAGCAGTACTAAAAGGTAATACTAAGTGGGTAGGGATGGAGGAAATCAATTAAGTTTACAAAGTGGGTCTCAAAATTTTGAACTCTCTATGTGTTGGTTACTTATTTTGTGGTTTATCATAAACATTTCATTTATTTGGACCATCTAATGTATGGAGTAGTTTGTGGTGCAATAATGCATGAATTAATTTAAGTTCTTCTTCCTAGACATTATATTAAAATATATTAAAACAGTGCATATATAACAAGCCCCAATTAGTGCCTCCCTTTGGGATCTGGTTGCAGTAACAGCTTGTTGGGGGCATGCCCCTACCTTTATCATTTCGAGCCTTCATTTGTTTCCCCATCTTTTACAGTGGAAGAGAGTAATGCCCAAAGCGCCTCCATTTCATGTGAATTTTATTCTTAACGCAGCAAATAATTGCAAATATTGCTGAATATATTTCTATTGGGACAAACAGTTGTAAAATTTTTTGTTAATATTTTGCTATATATCCTATTGTTTATCCTTGTGAAAAGCACATAATTTGTTACGTAAGAACCTGTAAATCACTTAGCTAGTTTTACTCTAATATTTTGCCATAATATTAAAAGAGCAATATTTAAGTTTGGAACTCCCTGAAAATATATAATTAATTTGGTGCTTAAAGGAACAATAAAAGCTATATATAATTGTTGTCTGAACAAAACAATTTGGCATGTTTAGCTTAGTTAATTGGTAGCAGGATTGGAAATTAACACGTAGGAGGATATTAAATTTCCACAGTAAATTATTCAAAATTAATTAATATTGAGGCTATTAAGTTTTTTATAAAAATATTTTGAAAAGTCATTAATAAAAGTGGCGTGTGTACCGCTAACAAGACTGAACAAAATCCCCAAAATGGTGCCAATTAATTTGTTGATTCTAGCTCATTGTGCATACCTTGAGACAACAACAACATTTGCAGGGATGGTGGATCCTCATGTAGAGTGGACATTCCAAACAGTGCACCAATGAACGAACAGCCAATAATTGATTTTTTTTTTTTTTTTTAGGGGGGGCGAGAGAGAGAGGGAGAGAGAGAGAGAGTGGGGGGAGAGATATCATTGGTTTTGTTTAAAAAACCCGAATGAAATATTAGTGAGTTAAAGGCTTAGAAAATTGGTTTCTCTTTTAATTACGAAAAACAGCAAAAACATTTTAGTTCTACTATTTAATAAGTCATTTTTCTTAATATCTGTTGTCATATTTTTTCAAAAAATTGGGGAGGATCATACCATCCTGTTGAAATTTTCTGCTCGATCGACCATCATGCATGTTGAAACAAATATAGGCATGAAGCACAGCCGGTTTTCTGGGTTTTCAAACTCGGTATATATTTTTCAAACATGGTATATATTTTTCTGTTTGGCTCACAACCTATCGTTAGGCATATTCTGATCTTGATTAATTTATATTTTCTATGTAACTTTTATCTAGAAGTAGAAAAAAAAACAACAAAAAATTCACTTTCAAATTAGTTGATATGAACCGACATACAATTAACGAGTTAGATGCCCTGTATTAGCCAACTATTTCCCAAATTCCAATGATTTTCCATTTTTCTCCTTTGATTTGGCTTCGGCAGACCAGGGCTTGGTTTCAGATCAAAACCTAAAAATAGGGTTTCGTTCTTTGTAGTATGTGGTGGACCCAGGGCTGCATGCATGAGTCAAGTCGAGCTCTAGTTGGGTCAGCTCGAGTCGACTTCACTCAGAAAACTCGAGGTCAAACTCAACTCAAGCTCTAGAACAAGCTCAAGCTCGACTCAATGATACAACATTGGGCTCAAACTGAACTCACTGAACTCATTTATGTTAAACATGGCTTGTTTCATTTAACTTGTCTAACTCGATTAACTCGTTTAGTTTTTACTCGTTTAGATTTTTTCTCGTTATAATTCAATATTCATTGTATAGTCGAGTCGAGTTGAGTTCTTACAACTCGAACTCAACTTGTTTAACATTTCGAGCATACATTTGAACTTGAGCTCAACTCGTTTATAAACAAGTCGGGTTCGAGTTGAGCTTCAACGAGTGAGTTCGATCGAGTCGAGCTCGAGCTGGCTCAACTTGTTGTGCAGCCCTAAGTGGACTTCTCTTTCAGACATATAATATTAATCTACTTATCGATCGGGTCTTTTGTGATGCACTGAGATTCAGGGAAAACAACCTATATCTGATCTTGGTTGGCCTTTCACCCCTAGCCACAAGTCGTTCCCATATTTTTGCCACATACGTGGGCTCGGTCCTCGAAGGCCTGGTAGAGCTCGTTTGAACCTGGCTAGATCGGTCAGTTTAGGGTCAAATAGGAAAAACTATCATCTGCAACCTCAAGAAAGCACCTACACTTAACGGCTTAAGCAGCTGTTCCCAAAAGGTATGCCGTTAGAGTGAGTGTGCCCGCCGGGTCTAAGCTCTGCTCCTTTGACTGATTGTTTGCATCGGATCTCAGGTTCTCTCTTACACTAACCTCCCCACTCACCAAAGTGAGGCTGTGCAGCTGAGCTGACCCTTCAAGACTCACTGATCGGTCCGGCAAGTCCTCGAAAGTGTTCTTCAATCCGATTTCCATGAAAACTACTAAAGCTGCAAAGGA
Organism: Nymphaea colorata; assembly: GCF_008831285.2. Classification (NCBI taxonomy): domain Eukaryota; kingdom Viridiplantae; phylum Streptophyta; class Magnoliopsida; order Nymphaeales; family Nymphaeaceae; genus Nymphaea; species Nymphaea colorata. Next base: position 758,087 of record NC_045141.1, on the reverse strand, counting down.
TTACACTCTAATTGACAGGATAGAGTGCTCAAGTGTTGGAGAAAATCCTAATTCCTAAAGAGGAAAAGGTAAAGCCTGGACTCCAAGGGTATTGTCTCCCAAGTATTGAATTTATCGTGGCACTGAACGGGCCAATGGAAAATCAGTGACATATGTATTAATGGGTTTAAGAAGCTGTAGCGGCAGCAGCAATTAAAATAAAGGGATAATTTACAAAATTACTCATCTCAATCTAAATTATCTGCAAAGGAAGAGAAAAATAAAATGGATAATTTTCAATAAACGGGCAATTGTGTAAATTATTCCTTATAATTTTAGTGACTTCCATGCCGAAGCAACTCATTGAGATTTATCCCAAAGTCTAGTGCACGTTTCTTGATCTGTAAGAGTTGACTGGTGATTTACTATTTTACCAAGAATCGAGCCACTTTGTATAATTTTGTGAAAGATTGCAGAAAAATTACAGTACGTTCAGTCTAAGATGTGCTAGCGTTTTAATGGCACACTACAAAAAAACGTTTTATGAAAAATAGTTTTTTAAAAATATTTTTTAATTAGTTTTGCCAAACAGATTTGTATGTTTGGATATAGAATCAAACAGTTTTTTGTTTTTAATTAATTTGGGTAAAATATTTTCTTCCAAAAATTAACCTTCGTAAAACTTGCACTTCTTATCATCCAAACTCTTGCAAAACAGTGTCTTAGAAGGAAGAATCGTTTTTTACCACAAAAAATGAGTTTTGCCACCCAAACAACCTAAGAACGTGTTCTTGTGAATATGAAATATTAATCCTCTGAGGGAGGAAATTAACAGGACAATCTTGGAAAATGATCCAAACACAAAAGAAATATATGTTAAAGCTTTTTGACTTGGTACGCGGGGGGAAAGTCAACAGATGGAATATGCCATGGGACAAAAAAAGAAGAAGTTAAATCTAATAGATATACAAAACCATCTGATCGAAACCAGTGTTTTGAGCAATTATTTCTAAAACCTGACTAATTAAATGCATGTGCATTGCGGCGACAACTAAACAATCAAAATTCAATTACAAACGTTTGATCACTTTCAGAACACGTCATATGTTGAGTCCTAACACAAGACACCATGCCAAGGGTTGGAAATAAACAAAATACTCTTTTATTGAAATAATCAGAGATAGTTTATAGTCATACTATTGAATGGTTGACAGATGTTGAAAAAAATATATAAAATGGTTGGCATATGTGATCAATGAACAACCAATAAAAAATGCATGAAGAACCACTAAAAAGTTCAGGGTCGCTTCGATGTGAATGCAGGTATAATTATTGTCATACTTTCAGATATAGGTTCATTTTTTGAAAGACTTGACTCTCTCCCCCTCTCACCCTTCCAAGAGGGATTTATTTCATAGATCACGTTTTTTTCATGGGCACGAGATGGCAAATGGTGTTTCTTTATACATCGTGCATATAGCTTGCTTCAACCAACTAGTGTCAACTGGTTTCATCATAACCTCCTTTGGGCTGGGGGTCCTACTCGACGATCCAAAATTCTTGCATGGTTTATTCTATTGGACCACATTCAGACTCAAAATAACCTCACGAGATCTGGTTTTCACCTTGCGAGCAAGTGTCCTTTATGTTATTGTGCTGAGGTCTACCACTCACCTGATGTGGTTTTGTTGAGTGTATCAAGATCTTTATGTGCTTACCTGGTCTATGCCTCATATTGAAGTCACAAACATATGTACAATTTGGAACCCGATCCATGGACCAGTTAGAGTGAGAAACAAAAAGAAATGGCATACCATTTAGAGAATGACTGTTTACGTATGGGGCATCTGGAACTCCAGAAACGATATTATTTATAGGAATGAGACTGTCTTCGTTCAGCACATGACATCCTCTACTTTGTATGATGTCTGGTTAATTTCCAGTAACCTATGGGGAAATGGTGGTACCTCCAACTTCTTACAAGAACTAATAGCTAATCTTTAGATGTAATCACTTTTTCAGATTCAACTTTTTGTTGCACTTATGTTATTGTTATGTTAATTTTTATTTTTTTTTCTCTCTCTCTCTCTCACACAACACTCTCTCTCTCCCTGAGAATGTTGCAATTTAAAAATGTGTAGGGTGGCTTCAATGTGAATGGTTTGCATATGCCAAAAGAAAATAAATGTTTATTGTAAAGTTTATTCCGCTATCAAACCTAAGGGCTGGCCTGGTAAAAAAAATAAAAAAAGGGGGAGGTCGAGCAGGCCTAGGCTGGGTATTATGGTCTGACTTAATTCATTATATGCATCATCATACTTTATTTCTCTCTCTACTCACATATAGGCAGTATGGATTCATATATTTTCAATTATGATGAATTAGGCGAAGATAATTTTCTTATCAGTTGTTTTCTTTAATAGATTAGAGTACTCTTCTAAACAAAGTAATTACCAAACCAGCAAAAACGAACATTTTAGAACCAAAATACAACATGACATTAACAACCTTTAACAATTGAAGGACCGTGATTCTGTGGTTGTTTGTACAACTGGACTGAAAGAAAGGAGAGAATTAGCTAAAAAAAATGGCAACAACGATACTAAAAAAAATAAAGCATTAATTAGAAGGAAGCAATATACATTTCTGTTTCATTTGGAACACTGTGACTGCACCAGCTTATTTTTCTTTTGTGAATGACATAACCGTGCCCAATTCAATTAAGGGTTGACATTTTGAGTAATTTGATTCAATAACCATAGCGTTTTGTGCTCCATTCTTGCCCTTCTTTGATGTTTAATTAATTGAAAGAAAAGGAATGGCTACCCTAACGATGAATGTCATCATTTTGTGGTGAAGAATCGATGAAAAACTACTCATTTTAAAGGGAAGAAAAGAACCATTACCAAAAGAGAAGAAAAGAAAAAGGAAAGCTTGTGTGAGAAGTAAAATGATGAAAATTTTACCTTGCTGGCCCCTCTTTGATGATGACTAAGCTTCTCCATAGATTTACCTCCGCCTCCATGGATACGTCCAAGAAGATGCAGTCATATTATCTTTTATGAAAACCCACTAATTGCTGGCTAGAAGTCGAATTGGCGCACCCAAAGAATTCTTCTGCTAGGGAACAATGGAAAATGAAACTCAGATGTACACATACATATGAACTGAGAAGATGTTTCCTCTTTTTCCTTATCACTGTTTGGCAAAGCCATCGCCGCGTCTACCATTGTGAATGCCTTTTGTTAGGATTTGCAAAACTGTTGGGTTCTAAGAACTTTTTACTTTAATTTCCAAAAATTCCTTTGCTGAAGGGCAGTAATACTTTAAATTTTGAACCAAACAAAACACTATGTAATTATTCCATAAATATAAATATGCACGAAACAGTCCTACACCAGCCTCTGCCCCTGCCTTCAGACCATAAGATGGAGAAACAACTAAAAGTAGCTGGCCGCCTCAGTAACGATACGAGGCCTTAGAGGTGCAGGCAGCCATGGCTTCTTCCTTCCTTTGCCTCCAAGGTTCAGGATGAAAGGATTGACACATACTCATGACTGCCTACCTTTCACTTGGGCCATAATATATATGTAGGTATGCAAAACAGCGTTGCAGACATAGACATATGAGGTAATTTGCATGAAGCATACCTTCAAGGATGTGAGCTATATCACACTTGCTGCCCTTGTTTCTTTCCTTCTACGTATATGTCATATAGAAGTTCATGCTTCAACGTGTTCTTCGTTGGCGGCAGGTCTAATGATGCTAATAGAAGCACCCCCCGCCCCCCCCCCCAGCACGTTTATTAATGGTGGGTACAGCAAACTATTTGAGTATTAATATTCCAAACGTCGACGTTGGATAATATAAAATTTGCTGCGTTGACCACTGAACAAAGGCTTTTGGAATACGGTGGAAGGGAATCTTTTTTCTACCTATTCCAATTTCATGTTGTGTTTGATGCAGGGTACACAAATAAAACACAACTACTACTTTCTTATGTGTTTGATGGGACTGAAAACAAATCCTATACGACCATTTCCATAAACCTTCTCCCTCCTAGCCATTGATCATGACAAAAACAAGATAGTGTCCTTCACCTCTAAATACAGATTGTGCATTCAGTTCTTTTGTTTCACAACCACTTTTTACTCAATGACTCGTCGACTCAACAGAAAAAGGCAGCAAAAAACTACTGATCGATCTAAATACAGCATCGTTTTCATTGATAAACTGATTCACGATGGCAAAACATCATTTTCATTTGACAAGGAAAAACCCCCCTTTGCAAAATCCCCTTTTTGTCTCTTAAATTTATCCGACTTATTTGCATAGGTTTGGTGCATGCTTGCAGCAACAGACGGTGATCAATGAAGGGAGTCACTGGAAACTTCCTTTTTGTCAGATGAATCCGGCTGATGGTTTGAGGAAACCCCTTTTCCATCTGTTAAATCCGGCTGGACGACCGCAGCACATTGGCAACAGCACATCGGTGTCACATCAACTTGAATACATGGCGGGTGGGAGAAGAAGAAGAAACCTCTTTTTCAGCACTAGGTGGGTGGGAATTAAGACACATATGCCGACCAAAAAAAAAGTTTTTAACTGTTTTCAACAAAGTTTTTCCATCATCGAGCTAGTCTCGATCCAAGAATTTTTTAATCTTTTCTGGAACACGCAGAAAAAAAGGAAAAGTAACATCATAAAAACATGAATTGAGATGAAAGGCAGCATAGATGTGACAAATTTAAATTTAAGAAATGAAGTTTGATCATATTCAAATTAAATTCAGTTTTAAATAAATATCCTATTTAATAATGCTCTTATATTTCCAAAATGGTTGGTGCTGAATTCGATTAAAAATTTGGATTTGGATATCAATGCAAAATTGGAAATTGAATTCGATTGGATTGTGAAATCTCATTTTGGATCTGTATTTTGATTGTAAAGTCGGAGTTCAGATCCAGATTTAAATATATTTTTTATCTATTCATATTCAAATCTCACTCTGAATATATTAATCTCCAAAACAAAAAGTGTATGTTCAAATCCTATCAGATGACATCCTTGCATATATATATATATATATATATATATATTTCCTGAACAGGTTTCCAGCAGGAATAGTCTCCATGTCTCTTTCTTTTCCTCTTTTCATCTTCCAGATCTTTGGGCGGTAGGCCAATTTTTGACAGTCGGATGCTAAAAACAACTAAGGAAAGGGTCATTAAATGGAGGGAGCACGCTTCTATACTTAGTTACAGATTAAATCGGAAAAGTAACCGAAAATTTTGCTATCCTGAGTCATCGGGGCTGCCAGGCCCTCATTTCTTCTCTTGCCTATTTTTCTTTTTCTTTTTTTCACATGTCATTGATTTTTTCCTTCTTTAGCTATAAATATTTAATCTGGTTATTCATTCCATCATTCCCAACCTTTTCTTTTTCCTTTTCATTTGGGTTGATTTTGTGCATAAGCGTATCGACTAAATCACGTAAAACAAAAAAATAAATTATCTAACAGGATAATAAATTGTTGTTTTTTGTTTGTACAAGTGCCATGGCAGTGGTGTTGCTTAAAAAAAAAAAGAAAACAAAAAAGCATCAAAGCATTCAGTTGCCAGACAAAATGATGTAGTCAGCTATAAAAATACTGTGCTTGCTTAAACGAGCTTGAGTCTCTCCATTTTATAGTCAAAAGGTGAGACATAGTCACTTTCATAAATTTTTGGAGATTGTTTCTTTATGAACTAGTTTAGTGTCTCCCCTTGGCTTTCTACATCTTTTAGGGTAAGCAAGAGGTTGACAACCCTCTTTCCCGAAAATGATGCATGAAGGTCCTCTTATTCCCATTCTTCCTAGGCTTCATCGGCACTTGGGTGAGCAGTGGTTTACCTTCAGCTTGATGGAGCATCCTCACTTTTAGTGGCCCAGCAAAATAATACTCATGAAAATCAAAGCTATGCTGTGCTGTCCACACATACTCCACCCCGACCAGCTATAGCGCAATGCATAAAGGTTACAGGTGCCTACATGTAAAAACGTGACATGTATATATTTCTAGGCACTGTATTTTTTATGAGAATAAATTCCCTTTTAAAAATATAGATGATGCGAGAACTTTAATTTCTGAAGTTGAATATGAAGCACAGTTTCCTACTGATGAAGAGGCAAGTAAAAGCCCACTTAATGGAGAGCAAGGACAAAACATCCACCATGACAGAACGGCAAGTGATCGCACAAAAATGCATGGCATCGAGGATGTAAGTCAAGCTAGTCATAATCAGCAATCCACTTGTTCGCAAGATGGCAGTTCAGACAATGCTGACCAAACAGAAGAGCATGATGACATGGAAGAGATTAGTACATTCTCCAATGAACAGCTTGAAACTGACCAAACAAAGGTAATTTCAGCACCTGTTCCTATAAGACAAATGATAACTCGCTCTATGCATGGAATAGTGAAACCTAACCCTCGGTATTCGCTCTTTTGTCAGAAACTGCCTAAGGAACCAAGTTCCATTAAAGAAGCCTTATCAGATGCAGGTTGGACAGCTGCAATGAAGGAAGGCATAGATGCTCTCACACAAACAAGAGCGTGGGATTTGGTTCCTAAAGAACAATCTATGCATATTATTGGCTGCAAATGGGTGTTTAAAAGCAAAGTAAAGGCAGATGGAAGCTTAGAGCGATTGAAAGAAAGAGTTGTGGCGAAAGGATATACAAACAACTTCCAGGTATAGATTTCATGGAAATATTTTTGCCAATTATTAAACCTACAACAATCAGAATTATCTTCACTGTTGCTCTCTCTAGAGGATGGATGATACATCAAATTGACATAAAAAATGTATTCTTCCATGGCAAGTTGGAAGAACTTGTGTATATGGATCAACCACCAGGATTCAAGGACCCAGACTGGCCATACATGGACTACATCAGTCTGCTAGGATGTGGTTTAATAAATTCAGTGATTTCCTATTGAACTATGGATTCTTATATAGCCCAACAGATTCCTCTTTTTTCATACACAAAGGAGACCATGGAGTTACATGGTTGCTCCTGTATGTCGATGACATACTCATAACCGGCGACAGACCTAACACATTGAAGAAATTTATTTCAGACATCAACCATACCTTTGCTATGAAAGATTTAGGAAGCATCCATTATTTCCTTGGTATGCAGGTACAACATAATGAAAGAGACATATTTCTCAACCAGACATGATATGCCAAGGAGATCCTCCAGTGTGCTAACATGCTAGATTGCAAGGCAACAACACTCCCATGGTAGAATCTCCCTACTGTAATCACCAACCCACATCAAATTTTCAGGATGCTACCCTTTTTTGGAGCTTGGTTGGTAGCTTACAATACTTAACATTCACACGTCCGGATTTGGTTTATAGTGTTAATTTTGTGTCTCAGTATATTCTGTCACCATCGCAATTTCATTTCCAGCTGGTCAAGAAAATTCTTAGGTATGTAAAGGCCACTATCAATCATGGTTTAAGAATAAAACCTGTTGGAGAAAGAGTGGCTGCCAAGCTCCTTGAAACCTAATATGTTCCTTCAAATGATCCGATCACTGATATCTTCATGAAGCCATTGGGAAGAGCACGATTCCTTTATTTGAGAATCAAACTTGGCCAATCCCACTTAGTCAAAACCTATTTTATTTAAAAAAATTAAAATAATTCAAAATTATGTGAAATTTAGATGAAAATATTGTGAAATTCAGAACAAATACAAATTTTGAGTTTTGGCTCCAAAACTCTCTATAAATACCCCCAGAATCCCTCCTCTTGGGCATGAGCTAGTCCTTGGAGAAACTCCAGTGCATTCTCCCTTGAAGACTTAGAGTTTTTCACTTAGCTCTCTTCCTCTTTCCATTTTTCTCTTCTTCTCCAATTTGGAGCAAACTTTATCAAGCTACAACTCTATTAGAGACATCATCTTGGAGCTTCACTCAAAGAGGATTTAGGATCATCTTAGCACATTTTTCCAAAAGTCATTCTCATTAGACGTATGTAGTACTCACCCCTCTCATTTCTTTTCCTTGTTTCATCCCTTCTTCATCTCCCCATGTCCATATAAGATTGCTTTGAAATCTTCATTTTGGAGTTAAAAAGCTATTCTTGCGTACACCGGGAGCATGAGAAGGTAAAGTAATATTCCATTTCATGATTGAATAATTCTTTCTTTTCCTGAATGTGGCCTTGGTGTTGTTTCCTTATTTTTTCATTTTCTTCATCTCCCCGTGGCTATATAAGATAGCCTTCAAATCTCTATTTTAGAGTCAAGAAGCTATTCTTGAGTGCACTGGGAGCATGAGAAAATGATATGATTTTTCATTTTATGCTTGAAAAAGGTTATTTCATTTCTTGAATATAGTCTTGCTTTGCTTCTCCTATTTTTTCTCTTCCTCATCTCCTCATGGCCATATGAGATAGCTATCAACCTCCATTTTAGAGTCAAAAGCTATGCTCAAGTGCACCGGAAACATTAGAGGATGAGATAATATTTCACGTTATGGTTGAATCATGCTCTTTCTCTTTTCTTAAGTATTACTTTGATATTATCCATGCATAGTTATTTGATTTTCCATTTATATGTGAATGCACGGTGAGAATGAGAGTATGGTTTGGGACTTTTTATTCCATGTTAATTTTTGAGGTTGGGACTTGTCGAACCCGAGGAAAACCCTCAGGAATATGTACATGTTAATATGTATTTGCATGTCATTTTGCATTAGTTTCCTTTTAATCATCCGATTAGGAACTCTAATGAGCATCTTATCACGGTGAAAGAAACATATTTTCTTGTAACTAACAAAATGATTATGTTTATGTTCATATATAAAAATGTTTGAAATCTTATTTTCCAAAATATTTCAAAATAACCCTTTCCAATGTAGCTTTGGAGACTTAGCTTAGGCTCTTGCATGATCCAAGCTTTCCTTCGGCCTACATCAAATTTGAAGTCGGTTATTATTTTCCATTTCTTAATTTCTATCTCATGAAGACATACATGTATATACATGTTATATACATAGATGCCCACATGATGATTCCTTTCATTTTCCTCTCTCTATGCTTTTATATTTTATTTTAATACTTATATGAATGCATATATATAAAAATGTCTTACTTTCTCTCTATAGAATCTTTTATTTCTCTTTTCAAGTCGAATGCCTTCATCTACAAATTTCTTATATATATATATATATATTTCTCCATTTCTTTTCCTCTAAAATCTCTCTTTCTATTCAAATCAATGTCATTTTTGCCAACTCTTGTATATGTGTATATGTGATAGTATTTGCACATGTATGTGCATCTTTTCTATATCCCCTCTCTTTCTCACTTTCTTTTAGAAACCTCTTTTCTTTCTATACTTAAATTAAGACCTCATTGTCAAAAGCTTATATACATATATGCATACATATAGAGATATGCATCTTCTCCTTCTTTGAAATCTTCCATTTAAAGATCACTAAAATCTCTTTTTCTATCACTCTTTCTTTCCATGGGAGCATTTCATCTTCTCCATCCTTTCAAATATTTTTCTCCCATGGTTTAAGATCATTTTCATTTACCGACTTCACCAAGACCAAAACTCAAGTAATGACCCAATATTGGATTAATGCTTGATGTTCTACAACCCCAATCCATTTTCAAAACTTCTCTTTCTTCATAAACATTTATGTTAACTATAAAAACAAAAACCTTAGATGTATGTTGTGGTAGGAATGCCTTTAGATGAATGTTGTGATAGGAATGCTTTAATCATATATGATCAATTCATTTATGCATTACACTCACTTAACACCACTTGTGATCAAAAGCACCACCAAGAGGAGATGAAGCTCTAACTAGGTGGTAACCAAATTAGAGCAAAATCTCAAACCTACTTAAAGTTTTAAGAGAACACAAAAATGATTTCCAAAAAATGATCTTCAAATGATTTCAAACAACATTTGTAAAGATTTTCTCAAATAAAAATGTTCTACGCTCTCAAGTGATTCTTCAAGAATCTCTTCAAAAGTCTTAAACATCACACTTTCAACATTTTTCTCTGACACTTCAAAAGATGTTTAAGTTAAAATGAAATGCGTCGATAATAAATATAGCCCTTGGATTGATTACCCCCAGTAAAAGCACCGGGAACAGTTGATCCTCATACCGACGGGCGAGTCCCTTTCTCCCTCATTTTCTAAATAAAATCTCATTTTTATGGAGTACTGCAAATAACAAAAATTTTAGGGATGTGAACATCGTAAAAAATAACCCAGGCTGCCGTTTTCCGTGAAATTTGGACTGATGGTTGACAAGATGAAGGGGAAGGGACACCCCAAAAGTCTGCCCCAACGTAGCTTCCACAAAGAAATGCACCCTGTCTAAATATTGCTGAAAATCGCAATCTCTGAACACCGGTGGTGTTCACGATTCTCCTTCTCCAGAAATTGGGGCTTCCCCCAAATCGATCACAGAGATGAATAACAATACTCTGATTTCTGTTGAGCCTCCCACAATGAAATAAATGCCATTTTGCCGGCAACACCTCTGATCAACGGAGCCTTTAGAAAATAGAAAATGCTGTTAAGTTGTGGATGACATGGAATACTCCCTTTCAATAGTAACCTGGCTCTGATACCATTAAGATTAGGGAGAGGAATGAGAAAGCACAGAATATACATGGTTCGGCATGTATGCCTACATCCACGAGAAGCAAGGGAGAACTTGTACTATATCTTTTCTCTATATTGTTGTTTCACTCTACAATCACTATTTAACGTGAGTGAATAGAACAGTTACAAAACAAGGAAACATGGAAAGAAAAATTAACGGCAATCCATGGTGGGAAACTTTTAATATAGGTAACACTATTCCACTAATCATGGAAATACCATGAATAGCTTTGCCATAACGAGCCTCCTGTAGAACCGTTTCAACAGAGCACACAAGAAATTCCTCTCTCTGGCTTTGATACCATGTAAAAGTAAAGAGAGAGAGAGAGAGAAAACAAACATGCACAAGATAGTCTGGTTTGGGCAAGCTCGACCTACATCCATGGTAAGCATCTCTCTTTCCTTATTTCTCCACTCAAATTCAAGAAATTTCCACATGCATAATGGAAGGGATACAAGAGTCAAATAGTATGTCAGCCATGTCTATCTACATCCAAATTTTTAGGATCTTGATTGATGCTCAATTTAAATTCATTCCTTTTATAATTGATTCTAACATATTTGGACGCTGCTGGCATGATCTCTTTCCCTTTATCGTGATCAACATTAGACTTTTTTTTCTTCAATGAGCAATGAAGAGCATTACATATCGCTCGGCAGATAGAGTGTTCACAGTGGATGTGCAGGATTTAGAAAATCCGCAATTATATTTCCTTTAATAGACATTGCAGCATTAAATGGTTTCGTCATTTGGCATTTCCTGTTTCTGTTAGTTTGGCTTGAAACCAGCAGGATAACCATGAAGTTTGTGGCACTTATCCCTAGTATGACCAAGGCCTTGGCAATAAGTGCATTGTGGGCATCTTTGAAATCATCCCTTGGCAAGCCTTGAGTTTGAACTGGTAACTGCAAGACTTATTTGATCAGTAGAGGGTGACAGTCTCACCTTTCTTTGTTTTTCTTCTTGTAGAATGAGAGAGTAAGTTTGTTAACTGAGGGGAAAGGCTCCATAAGAAGTATTTGTTCCCTTATGAACCTATAGGATTGATTCAATTCCATCAGAAATTGTATTACCTTTTTTTCCTACATTTTTGTAGAGGCACCTTCATAGCTCGACAAAAACAAACAGGCAGAGGATCAAGTGAGTCTAGTTCATCTTGTAAGGGCTTGAGTCTTCTGTAGTAGACGGCCACAGTACTAGCATAAATCTGGTCTTGTTAAAGTTAAATACTGTATTGCTCCAATGACACTCCTATACTCTGTTGGATTTTCATATGGTGCAGCTATTACTTGTCGAAGAACCCTAGATGTGGACATAGGTGTAGGTGAGGTCTTGGTGCCAGCCATGTTAATGCATTGAATGAGATCCACAAAGTATTTTTGCTAAGTGACAACAAGACCCTCTGTGGTGTAGCATGGCTCTATGCTAAAAAAGAAATGGAGTTTTCAGAGGTCCTTGAGGGAAAATTCATTTTATAATCTGTTGAATCAATGAAAGAATGAACTTGTTGTCTTGTTTGTAAATGAGTATATCATCTACATCATCTACATCAACTAATACAAAGGTCAAGATGTTGTCTTGTCTGTAAATGAAGAGAGATGTGTCTGTTTTTGAAATTCGGAATCCATGAGAAAACAAAGTTTGACTCATTTCATAATACAAAGCTTTTGGAGCTTGTTTGAGGCCATAAATAGCTTTTTTGAGTCGACAAACCTGATTCAAATCCTTTTCAAAACTCGGAGGTTGGTCCATATAGACTTTCTCATGAAGATCTCTCTTAAGAATGACATTGTGAACATTTAGTTCGATCACCTCCCATTTGAATGACATGGCTATAGAGAGAATGGTTCTAATGGTTGTAGGTTTGACTACAGGTGTAAAGGTTTCAAAGTAGCCTATTCTCCTTTATTGAGTATATCCTTTAGCTACTAGGTGAGCTTTGTGGTGTTCTAGGGTCCCATCATCTTTGCATTTGATCTTATAAATCTACTTATATCCTACAATGTTTTTTTTCTTTGGGTGTGGTAGAAGTTCCCAAGTGTGATTGGATATGAGAGAATCATATTCTTTTCTGGTTGCTTCACACCAATTTGGATTGGTCTTGGCTTTATAGTATGATTTCAGCTCTTGGGAATTTAGTTTTGACGAGTGCCATGGGTAGAGGATTTGAGGTGGTTGGCAACACTCATGAGACTCAAATGCCATTCATGGATCTGGTTATCATAGGATGAGTTCTTAAAGGAGGCTTATCGTATAAGAGAGGTTGAGAAGAGCTAGAGGATAGCTTGACCTGATCAGCTTGGACTCTAGTCGTGAAAGGTGAGGAGCTCATCATTTGACAAGGAGAGGGTTGTATGGTTGAAGGGTCTCCTATGTTTGAGACTTTCTGAAGGGGTAGATTGCCTTTGGTTTGAGGTATTTCAGGAACCAGATTGGGTACTAATACTTTGAGGAATCACTATGGGTATAGGCGTTATTTCAGATTTGCAAAAAACATAATTATGATAATTTTCTTATTTGAAGGGAAATTCGGTTTCATTAAAAACAACATTTTAAGAAACTATAGTTTTCCCATTTCTTATGTTAAAACATAAATAACCTTTATGTTTATTTCTATAACCAATAAAAAAATCCTCTTTTGAAATACAACTTGTTTTTACGGTAGCCGTTTAGATATGGAAAACATGAACAGCCAAAAACTTTAAGGATTTCATAATCTGGTTCAAAACCATAAAATTTCTGAAATGGACCTTTGGATTCCAAGGCGTAAGATGGTAATCTATTTATTAAGTATACTGTTGTATAGAAAGCATTAGTCCCAAATTTGGAGGGCATACTGAAGTGACTAAGAAAACACGAACTTGTCACCACAATATGCTTATGGTTTCGGTCTGCTGCACCATTTTGTTCATGGGTGTGTGGACAAGAAAATATGTGCACAATACCAGAGTTGTCTAGACTAGATTTGAGAGCTATGAACTCACCTCCCCCGTTCAATTGGAAATATTTAATCTTTTCCCAAAAAGATTTTCATCTTTACTCGTGAAGTTCCTGAACGCACTAATCACATCAGATTTATGCATCAAAAAATATGTCCAGGTAAACTTGGAATTGACATCAATAAAATGAACATAATGTTTAAATTTATCAATACTCAAAACTGGCACAGGGCCCCAAACATCACTATAAATTAATCCAAGAGGTTCTGAAATTGAATGAATAAAGTAGGAAATGGAAGAGCATGAGATTTGCCATGTTGGCAATCATAACAGACTTTATTTGCAAAGTAACTAAAAAATGGTGAATTAAAACACTTAACTATGTGTTGCATCGGGCTGGGCCTGCCCAGCCCAATTTGGAAGCACCATTAAGAAAACGGGCCGGATCTGACCAGCCCATTTATCAACGGGCCGGGCCAGGCTTGGTATCGGGCCTCGTCTTTTCAGTCCGAGGCCCAACCCAGCCCCTTTTTAAATTGATAGCCAGGTGGGTCAGGCCGAACGGGCCAGGCTGTCCTGGCCGTCTGGTCTGAATCCAACCCATGGGGAAACAAAGGAGAAGAAGAAAGAACAAACAGAGGAGGGAGGAGGTGGAAATGAAGAGGAAGAACTACTTTCCCTCTTCCCGTTTCTCTTTTTCTCTGTCTCTCCTGCCCTCCCTATTTGGGTCTGCCTGTCCCTCTGACAATTCTCAGTTACGCTCTCTGCTCTCACTCTCACAATTCCAGCTGCAGTCCAAGATTTTGAAGGAAAGAACAGTATGACTATCTCAAATATGTTTCCTTATTTGAATGGATGCCATCTTTCCTTGGAGATCGATGGCGGCGGACCGAAGGTCGACGGCAGATGTGGCAAACCGGCTGTGGTGTGGCGACGGTGGCGGTGGCTCAGCTCTTTATCTTTCTAAAGTCCAAACGAAAACCCTCAGTATCGTTCAAAATTGACATGTACATGACTTAACGGGCCGAACGGGCTGATTTGTTAACCCAGACCCGGCCCGCTATGATGTCGGTCCTGGCCGGGCACAATGGGTTAAAAACCTGACACAAAAATATAAGGCCCGGATCCGGGCCCGAACCGGGCTGAGTACTGGGTACCCGGTGGTGGGCTCAGCCCTGCGCCCAGGCCTAGTTGCATGGTGCGGTGAGCAGCATGGCCTAGTCTATGATGCCACTAGTCCATTGACGCCTTTCCACCAAAGAAGACATTTTTATTTTTCTTTTGATCTTCTCCATCAAAAGTGAAGCGATAAAGGCCATTGTGGCTCCATCCTTGCATGAGCTCCTTCCTTGACACTTGATACTTCACAATGCAAATATTAGGGTAAAACTCAATGAAAACAGTATTATCATTAGTAAACTTGTGTACATAGATAAGAGTTTTTCTGATTTCAGGAACATGTAAAATTCCTTTGAGATGAAATTTCAAATGGTGTATGAGTGTTGCTTTTCCTTCATACGGTGTATGAGTGTTGATGAAGCTAAGATCATTAGTGACGTGGTCTGAAGCTCCGAAGTCCGGATGCCAAGCATCACCATCTAAGGTGCTGGAACTTACTTGAAAGGCTCGTGGTGGAGAAGCTTACTGGATGTCATTCCACCTTGTTTACTGCATGGCTTGGAGATCTTAAAGCATGCCTTTGCACTATGCCCAGGTTTGTTGCAATATTGACAAATCACTCTATTCTTGGCCTGACACCCCCTTCTCCTCGACCATTGAAGCGGTTCCATTGATGTACTTGATTATTGAATTCCAAAGAACTAGATTTTGAGGAGTAGTTGACAGACACATTACCTTCTTTGGTTTTAATTTCTCTTAGTTGATTTTCATTAGAGGAGAAGACTGTAAGATTGGTCAAAGAGATGGCTTTACTCCTTGTTGCAATAGAGGTTTTGAAGGCTCAGTACTGAAAAGGCAGTGCACGAAGAATGTGCATGTTTAGATCATCGTCAGTCACTGGCTTAGACACCACGGCCAACTGGTGAGCAATTAAACTAGCCTTTTGAAACAGTTCATCAATAGAACCAGATCCTTTTTCAAGGTAGTAAGCTGTTCTTAAGTTGCATAACTTTGGATCTAGATTGAGCGGCAAAGATTTTCTTTAGTTTGGACCAGATGTCAAATGAAGTAAGCAATCCAATAACATGAGCATGTATAGGTTTAGACCACGAAGAAATGATCGATCTGGACATAAATTGATCCAACTTAATCCAACCAATGTATTCTGGGTTTTCAAATGTAGCACCTTCTTGTGCAATATACTGAGGAGGGTGTTGGTTGGTTCCATTTATAAACCCTTGTAGGTTATGTGAGATGAGCAGAGGAGTGAATTGGCTCTCCCATACAAGATAGTTATCTGACGTGAGCTTTACTCCAAGAAAATGCTGCAGACTAATTGAAGCATTGATGCAGTGAGGGCTGACATTGGAGAGCCACCAGAACAGGTAGAAGATGAACTTGAGGAGGCAGCCATGAGATCACACGCCAATACCAAGCAACCTGCACAAGCACAAGCATGTGCACGTCACGAGCTTCGTATGCTAGGGTTCTGGCAACTTAAACCAGCAACCTGCACCTATTGGAATACCTGGATGGTTGTAATTTAAATTTAATAACTTAGAAGCTAACTACACCTTCTCATAGAGATATGGAATAGATGGACCCATTATTGTTATGAAAAGCATTTATCTGCTTTACCTTTTAAGAAGAGGGGCCGTGTTATTTTCTTTGAACCCATGAACTATGCATGAACTGTTACCATATAAAAACAAGATTGTCGACAAAGATGTCCATGGACAAGGATATTTATTCAACCCTTTTCCCGGTCTACTCTATAACAAATGCCTTTGAGGGGACATGAAGCTCGTTAGTCTTGAACTATTGTCACTCCAATTAGTCATCTATTCTTCCTGGTGTGTTTCCAGTCTCCTCTTACGACCTTTTCACTACTTGGTAAAAAAAATTCAGACATGTTTTCTGTAATTTTAGAGAAAGACAAAAACATTTTGCTGAAATTATGAGAAATAATGTGAAATTATGGCATATTTATAAGAAGGATATTGACATCATAGGCAGTTTCTGTTTAGTATCCAATTTTCTTGGGCATAATTCGAGAAACGAGCGCCATTATTCTGAATGGTTTTACATGTGATTAAAAGTCAGCCCTTAAGAAGTGAGACGTCAAACAGTAATGTTTTATTTTCCTATGTAAATTATAGTTAATTCTTAATATATGCTGAAACATATTAGTGTAAAGGGTGTATCATATCCTGCTCAGGTCCAGATGCAGTCTAGACCATGAAGGCAGGGGAATGGAGAGGCCTTCAAGATATAATTGGGTGGTGGAATGCTAATCTCCTTCTCACCCGAAGTACAACAGCTTTAAGATCCTCACATTCCAAAAGAATATGTTCAATTAAAGCCAAAACGTAAACCACTAAGACACAGCAATAGTATATTTGTATGCGCACAAACATATGACAGTACTCTTGAACACTGCGATGGTCTAGCAATGGATGGGAGTCCTGGAATTTGTGTGCAACTCTACCTATTTTAAATGTGGTGTTCAAATAAATGAAAATGTGAATCTTTCTTTTGCAGATCTGTTAAATTTTGACCAGATATATGTTGAATGTGGAACTGCATACTATAGACTAAATTTTGATGACAAAGGGTACTTTCATTGTTAGACCATTTATTATGACATTTAATACTATACAAGTGTAGATAATTACGGCTTAATCTGATGTACTATAATTTCTTGAACATTTTTAAGTATTAATATTAAAATAGTAACTTCAGCAGAAAGGTGATTGCGTGAAAGAGAGAGAGTGTGCATAATATATTCAAATGGGTGCTATAGGTACTTTTACTTTACGACTAAAATTGGCAACTTAGATTAAGTGGATGGCTTTATACTGAAGGATGAAACTTTCATACTGCTTAAGAAGTTAAAAATTAATCTTAAGAAGGTTTTGGAACATATTCTCAAAATACAAGGGTCGTTGCTGAGAAAGCCTCAAAGCATAAACATACCGGGTTGGCTTAATTAAATAACCGGAACAATAATAAAAATAACAGCAACAACAATAATAATAATAACAACAACAACACGAATAACAAGATCTAATGAAAATTGAGAACCGAAAAAGAGAAACAACTAAAGCTGACAAAGTAGGAGAAGAATGAACGCAAAGAGTGACCGAGCAATAAGAACGAAGAAGGATTTCGCATGTTCGTGTGAAGATGACGTAGATATAGAATCTGATGTGATGATGTATGCTGCCAATTGACGGTGGAAATAACGCATCACAAATGGCTCTGTAACATCATCTGAGATCTTCATCTCCCATACTTCTCGTTGCCATTTTCTATTTCCTTGTCGGCATTTAATTCCTCAAGCTTCCGGAGACCCGTGGGGTTCATCATTCTATTAGCCTTTCGTGGGGACGCTGGTTATTAGCTATGTCAGTGAATCTGATTCAGATCAAATATCCGATCAAGTTTCTTTAAATAAATCAGATATGAAAAGAAGAGAAATTTGATATCCAAATCAAAAATCAGATAGAATTCAATATTAAAAATTGGCACCCGATTAAATTTGGATTCAGACTCAGTATCAAATAGATACCCAATCAGAAACAAAAAAAGATAATGGATATATAAACCCAAATTTACAGATCCGAATCTAAATAAAGCATTTTATTCTACATTATTGTAAATTTATAAATCTGAATCCAAATTTGAATCCCCAATTTTAAATTAATATCATCCGATTCTGAAACCAATACAAACTTGGTCGAGCACATGGTGAGGTTTAGGCCACCTCCTGATCTACTCTAAGTGATATTTTGTTCATAAGCCTTCTTGCTTTTATAGCTGCATTTTTTAATCATTACCCACGATATCACATTACATGCACGGTCCATAGCCTTTAAGAAAAGGATAAGTGACCCTCCTGGCCCACTGGCTCCCTAGCCCACTTTTTGGGTACTTGGCATCCACAAGCGTAGGCATATAACCAGCTTTGAACATCCACCCATGTCATTGATACTAGACTAAACACATGAGAGGGAGAGAAAGAGAGCTTCTGTGATGGAAACAGTGACGGGGAGCATATGAAGAAGGGGTAGAGAGTTTATTTCCTCTCTTAGGTGTAAAGTGTGTCGCAGGCCTCCTCATGAGCTTGTTATTGGCAACTCCACCATCATCAACGTCATCAACGTCAAACCTTCATGAGGCTATGAAGCTCAAATGGAAGAACGTTTGGGCATTCTGCCTCTTGGGATTTCTTATGAAAAATGAAAACCAATTCTTAAAACTGTGTTATTAACTTTGTTTTCTTTACACCTACTGTAAAGCTGTAAAATTGAAGAGTGGTGTTCCTTGTCATGCATGGGGAATTCTCTAGAAGTTTCAAGGCATAATTCTGTTGTAATAGAAAATATTATTTTATGCCTGTAATTGATTATGTACAGAAAGAGTATAAATATGTGAAAGGAAGAAGAGCACGATGCTTTTTTCCATCATGCTCAGCCTTCTCTGTTGTGCCCTGTTGATTCCATCACAGCCTTGATTTTCTCTTGTGCGTACTCTGATACTCGCATGGTCTCAGAGCCATGGCGTCAACAGGCAATGCTTCCAACTCTTCTTCAGCTGGTGGAGCAGAGTCCTCTTATGGTATTGTATTGGTTTCACAATTAGTCACTAGTGAAAACTACTCAACCTGCAGTTGTGCTATGATAATGGCACTGTATGCCAAAAACAAGTTGACCTTTGTTGATGGCAGTCTTCCCAAACCCAGCGTTGCAGCTCATGAGATCAAGATGTAGAGACGTTGCAATCACATGGACCTTCATGGATTCTTAACTCCATCTCGAAAGAATTATCAAGCAATATCATCTACGCCACCACAGCTATTGAAGTGTGGGCAGACGTAAAGAACCGATTCACTGAAAGCACAACCCCTCATAAGTACCAGCTCAAATCCTCCATCAGTCCTTTGAATCAAGAAAATATATCTGTTGCTCTTTATTTTACAAAATTGAAATCCTACTGGGATAAGCTTTCATCCTATGGTGTTCTTTCGGAATGCTCTTACAGTGCCTTGAAAGTGGTTGCTGAAATGCAACAAGAAGGAAGAGTCATTGAATTTCTTATGGGATTGAATGATTCATTCAATGCTACAAGAAGGCATATTCTTCTTATGGATCCCCTGCCCTCTCTACATAATACTTATGCATGGGTCCTTCAAGAGGAGAAGAAGAGAGAAGCTCGTCTTCAAAGTAGTGCTGTCGACCATGTAGGTATCTCAGCAAGTGCGGACTTGAAGGCTTTCAAAGACAAGCAAAACAAGCACCCACAATACTTCTGAATTTATGGCAAGATTGCTGGACATCAAAGCAACGATACTTCAAATTAAATGGTTACCCTCCAAACTTTAAAGGTGGAAAATAGTGGCAAGACAAGGGGGCTATTATCCATGCCTCTGTTGGAGAGAAAACTGATTCCACTGCCTTAATCTCCACCACGCAAGGCAAATAGTCCAACAAGGACATTGCTCCAACTCTAACTCAACATGAATATATTCAATTAAAAAAATTCCTCGAAAATCGATCAGTAACCCAAATAATCTTTGCAGGTATGTCATTCTTCAAACTTGACACCTGGGTAATAGATATTTGTGCTAGTCACCACATGTCATGCTGCCTTCAATCATTGCTAGATGATAGAAAATTAGCTGTTTCATTTTCCATTAGAGTTTCTGACAACAGAATGGTTTACGCTACACATGTCCGTAAAGTTGTTTTGTCAGCTTCCATTTTTCTTGAAAACGTGTATTATCTTCCAATTTTGCTTACAACATGCTATCTGTGAGCAGACTTATTCAGCTAACCAAATGTCATTCGATTTTCCCGACTACTGGGTGCTTTGTGCAGGACCCGATCTCCATGACGAGGACTGAGCTGGGTGATTCATCAGGTGGACTCTTCATTTTCCACTGTAGACTGCTTGTTTACGAAACCCACTCAATCAGATTTTGTTGTTTGGCATCTAAGACTTGGGCACCCATCTCCCTCAAAGAATCAAATGCTCTGAAAGCATGACTCTGTCATTAAGTTGTCAAACAATTTATGTAAAGTCTGTCGTCTTGCTAAACAATCTAAAGTGACATTCAAATTATGTGAATATTGTTTTGCTAAACCTTTTGATTTGCTACATTGTGATGTCTGGGGACCATACTCCCAAACATCACATACTCAAACACATTACTTCTTGTCTATTATGGGTGATTTTTCAAGAGCCATGTGGTTTTACCTAATGAAGTATAAAAGTGAAATAGGTGATCTACTTAAACATTTCATTAACATGAGTGAGCAACAATTCAGAATAGATGTGTTAAAATCATGATAGATAGTGGAACCAAGTTCTTCTCAAATGACAATTTTTTTTTTCCGTGATAGAGACATCCTACATCAACATTCATGCCCCTACATGCCTCAACAAAATGGCTTGGCTCAGAGAAAGCATCGGCACATCTTGAATGTGGCACGTGCTCTTAAGTTTCAGTTAGGCCTACCCTTCAAATGTTGGGACCTACGTGTATTAACAGCCACATATTTAATAAATAGGACCCCATCAAAAACAAAATTGACAATCAAACTCCCTTTGAAAATGTATTTAAAAGAAAACCAACTTACAAGCATCAATGTGTGTTTGGTTGCTTGTGTTTTGCTTCCTACCTCAAACCACAAGGAAAATTTGATTACAGGGCTCAACGAGGTGTGTTCATTGGGTATCCTACTGAACAAAAAGGCTACAAACTACTAGAGTTGAAAACAAAAAAAAAAAATCGTTAGTAGGGATGTGTTCTTCAATGAAACAGAATTTCCCATCAAACTCTCAAAGGATCAAAGCAAAGTCTCATATTTTCCAGTTATTCATTTCATATTTGATGACAATCATATACTTGAGAATGGAAATTCAAGTGACCAAGGCCCTTGTTCTTGTCAACTGACTGAAAGCCAAGATGAGGACATGACTACTGATTGCACAAACATTGAATAACCACCCGAAATTGTTTCAGAATCAAGTGGTGAGGCTGAAACAAATACTTCCCAAGAAACTTTAACAAGCCCTCAACAACCAGTGCAAATCATCCAAAATATCAAAGCCATCCATTTTATTGAAGGATTTTTACTGTGGTATGGTCCATCCTGATTCATGAAGTCCATCATCATCATGGAAAAGGTCTTCTACAAGGTATCGTTTGTTATAAGTTTTGTGACTTTTGTCTTTTTCTCATTTTTCAGGTGCTCTTAAAAACTTTTGGTTGAATCTCTCTTCAAACCGAACCTTCACCCTTTAGTCGGGCAGAGCAAGATCCAAATTGGAAAAGAGCCATGCAAGAAGAAATTAAGGCATTGGAATCAAACAGCACTTGGACGCTAATCTCTCCTTCAACCTATGTCAAACCCGTCAGCTGCAAGTGCTTTTATCGGATCAAGTATAAGGCGAATGGTGAAATAGAAAGGTTCAATGCTAGACTAGTGGCCAAAGGGTATGCACAAGTGGAAGGCTTGGATTACCATGAGGCCTATGCGCCTGTCGCCAAACTTGTTACTATTCGTTGTTTGATAGCAGCAACTGCAAAACGAAATTGGATGCTGCAACAAATGTATGTATATAATGCCTTTCTAAACGGGAAATTGGATGAAGAAATATACAATACATTGCCTCCTAGTCATTGCGAAAAAGGAGAAACAAAATTGTGCAAGCAAAACAAGTTTATCTATGGGCTCAAACATGCTCCCCAAACTGGTTTTTAAGTTATCGTCAAAAGTAGTAAATTATGGTTTTATGCAATCCTAGTGTCATTACACACTGTGTTCATATCAAAGAGAAAGCGTGTTCTTGGAAATTTTGGTGTACATCGATGATGTCATTATTTCAGGAAATAATATGAAATACATAGAAAACTTCAAACTGTATCTTGGCAAAAGATTTTGCATGAAAGACATGGACAACTTAAAATATTTCCTTGTCCTAGAGCTTACCAAAGGGAAGAAATGAATATTTTCATCACAGCGCAAGTATGATTGTGGCATTCTTGATGAATTTGGACTTCTCAATGCCAAGCCATCTGAGGACCCCATGGAACCTAGTCAAACCCTTGCGGTCAATGGTGTTGAAGATTTAAAAAATCCTTCATTGTTCCGAAGACTTGGGGGCATCTTATATATATGACTATAACCAGGTCAGAAATAGTTTTTTCTGTTCACTCTCTTAGCCACCATATGCAGAAACTGACAACTACTCACTACAATGCTGCTATAAAAGTATTACGCCATCTCAAACTTCACCAGGTCAAGGAATTTTTCTTTTAGTAGACGATAATTTCAATTTTGATGCCGACTAGGGAGCTTGCAAAGACACCAGAAGATCAATCTCTGGTTACTGTGTTTACTTGGGAGAACATCTAATCTTCTGAAAAGCAAAAAAACTGAACATACTATCTCGTATCTCAGCCGAAGTAGAATATCACGCTATTGCAAACTCCTGCTGTGAATTTATCTGGCTAAGATATCTTCTAAAAGATCTCCAAGTGCCTCCTTCACCAGCGTAGCTTCTTTGTGACAACAAAACATCATTGCAAATAGCAGTGAGCCCCATTTTACATGAATGCACCAAGAATGTGGAGATCGACTGCCATCTAGTGCGTGATCAAGTTAAAAATGGAACAATTGTCACAATCTATGTTCCATCATGCTTACATCTAGCTGATCTATTTACCAAGTCTCTTGTCAAGGTCAATTCAATTTTTTGAAAGTTTAGACTGGGTCTTGGAGACCCACACACACCAGTTTAAAGGAGGGGTGTTATGAAAAAGGAAAACCAATTCTTAAAGTTGTGTTATTAACTCTGTTTTCTTTATGTCCATTTCAAAGCTGTAAAATTGAATTGTGGTGTTCCTTGTCACACGTGGAATTCTCTATAAGGTTAAGGGCATGATTTTGTTATATAAAAAAAAATATTATTTCATTTCTGTAATTGATTATGTACAGATGGAATTCAAATATGTGAAATGAAGAAGAGCATGATGCTCTGTTCCATCCATTTACAGCCTTCTCTGTTGTGTCCAGTTGATTCCATCGCAACCCTTATTTTCTCTTGGGCATCATCTGAAACTCGGAAGATCTTGCAAGGGGAGGAAAGGAGTGGGGTGGTGGACAAGGTCAGTTGGGCTTGCGATGATGTGCAACAGGTTGATGCATTATTTGGAGGTGCGCAGAAGCAACCGTTTAAATGTGTTTACCTAATTAGTTAGGCGATATTAGTATGCTAGCAACAACTTTTACATGGTAGAAGTGATTTGTCATTTTTCAGGCGAATTTTTACATGCATCATAGTTTGAGTTTGAATTTATTGTGATACAAGTAATGTTGCACATAAGGTGATTCCATTCTATAGACGATGTACTAATTCTTGGACGTCTAGTGATGTGGTTGTAGAGCTCTAGGATATAGATGCATATCTGAGAGACATGGAGCAATCAACATGGTAGACTAATTAAATGACATATTGATGATATAGTGTTAGCTCATATGGAGCAACATTATGTTCACTCTTAATTTGTAGGACTTCAGTTTGACTGAATAGAAAGATCATCTCCGTAGTTGTGGGGAAGGGAAGATTAATGGATTGGCTTGAGGTTCTTGGAGATAATTTAGAGAAAGACACTTATTTGAAATGAACAGGTAATAGGCATGCAAGCTAAGAAATACAATAATGGTGTTGATGTACATACATACAATTATTTCCAAACGTAGACACATACGAATATGTACGCAAAATTGACAGCAGTACTGTTTAATGCAGCGATTTTAAAATGAATTATATGTTATCAGGTTTTCTCATATAGTCTGGTTTGTTGGGGTATCCTCAAAGAACACAGTCAAGGTGGAGAATTAAACCTTTCTAGCATATTTGTTCAGCATAAGGTTTTAAAGCCCATGAACAACGACTTCCATTGGCAAATTCTAATCCACTGAAGGTGGCCAACTATGTAGCCCTTATGGCCTTTCATTTTCTAGGGTGGCAGCGTGGGGCTAAATCAAGACGTTGAATGCCTTTGTCTCATAAAATCAAGACTTCATATGCTACTTGATGCTTATTAATTTGCTATGCTTTAGAGCAAAAAGTTGATGTTGTTCTAGTCCGTTTCGTGTGCTTGCTGGTTGTATGAGATGGATTTTCTATCTGGGCATTTATTAAACCACATGAGATGGAGATAATGATGATATGAAAGCATTAACAAATACTGTACAACACTGTGTTGACTACTTTGCAACAATTATAAAAAAAAATGGTGGCACTATGAGAAGGAAAAACCATTAGACAAAACATTTTTATGAACATTTGGGGAGTGGGGGAAGACAGAGAGACGATTTAAGATTTAACATTTGGGGATCCAGGTAGGAGAGAGATAAAGTTGAACATTTTGGGTGAGTGAGAGAAAGTGTGTGTGTGTTCTGAAAAAGAAATTAATTAAATCACCAGGGCCTTAATTTGAGAGAGAGAGAGATACCGATTTAGTCCTGTATGGAAGCAACAGGTGGGAGATGGTGAGACAGGTGGGAGATGGTGAGAGAATCTTATTAGAAAACAACAAGAGCTGCAAACTTATGGTGCAGTTGACTGGTTGGACAAGATCTAGACTTGGATTAAACCTGGACCATTAATTTTAAGCTATGTCACCAGAGTTTGGGGTGCGGGTGCCGGTGCCGGTGCGGATGCCGGAGCGGCACATTCCAACAAATTTAGGTGCGGCGGTGTGGTGAGGATATTTTGTTGTTATTATTACTATTGTTAATTTATTATATATATAACAGAATAAGCATGCATATATTATTATTATAATTTAGTTATTAATGTATTTAACATATTTGAATAATTGTATTGCGTAGGAAAATATCAAAACAACAATGATTGTATTATAGTAATTTAGTAATATGACATTCTAACTGGGCTCGGGTGTGATTCGGAGCCACACCCATGTCCGGTGCGCACCCGACTCAGATGCGGCAGTAAAATAAAAGAGTCCGGTGATTAAATCATAAGTTGGATATTCAAAATCTAAATTCTGGATTTGGATGTGGGGTGTGTTTATATATATAACTTAGATTTGGATATGATAAATAAGTTCTTTCATTCACATCCGAATCTGAGTTCATATCTGAATCTATGAATATCTAAAAAACCAGATATGGTAATATCTTATTCAAATCCAATCCCTTGGCATTGACATCCCAGTTATGTTTAGAAGTGACTTTCCAGAACCCTGAAGCTAAGCCTTTGCTGTTCGCTGTGGCATTAATGTCAAGTGTGGGCGTGATAGCTGAATATCAGAACATATAGGCCCCAAATTGTAAATAATAATTACCACCAGACCGGCGTCCTTTAAAGCACACGGAATTTTCGATCCTTGTAAAATTCACGCCTGGATTTGAAAAATTGACTTGAAAAATAGTGTATACATACAAGTAAAATAAAATTTACACATTTAGATCGACCATCGCACTGCGGACGTGAGTCGTGATTTTTGACCCCATATACCCAACGTTGATCGACCCGTCATGAAATTTCCCCAAAATTGCTGGATTTTCTTAAATCGGCAGTTCTTTGCTCACTTCCTTGCCATTGAGAAGAAGAACGCAGAGGGAAGATATGGACGTCGTCCCATTACATTCGTTCAGGCCTTGCGATGCCTCTTTGAACCGAGTTCTGGTAATCCGGAAGAGAACAGGGAGAACCCTCCAATTCCTAATCCTCTGGTATCCCCATCGGGTGCGTTGAAGGACCTGTCCATTGAGATCTGCCCAGAGGAGGCCTTAGAGGCAGACGGGCAAGACCAAGTCGCCGGAACATCGGCCAACGACAGAGATGGACGTTGAGATGGGAGAAGGCCGAATTAGGAGCCGGCAGGCTGCACCGACATCGGCTCCACAATCGGATGGTGAGACTCACCAGCCCCAGCCACCCCATGCATCGCTCCTGCTTGTTGATTGCTTCCCCCCAAAGTTTTCTCTTTCTCTCGTTGTGAATTGCTTCTTTCTGAAAGCTTCTCATTTAATTTGTCCAAAAGTTGAAGGGGGTGTGACACCTTCATGAAGCTGCATGGCTAAGCTGAACGTGGCGATCGGGCTTGCTATTCTCAGCACATCGATTTTCCCAGCCCACTCCCTTTCCCACGTCTTCTACATGACCTTAACTGCAGTGGGAATTGTCATCTCCCTCTTCCTTTACTACGCAGGTGGGCAGTGCTTTCACTTTCTTGTCTGTGGACCTCGTTGATGGTTATGATAATATAAACTATTCAGTACTTTTCTTCTCTGATGTACAACCTGAGAAAGAATAAAGAAAGTAAGATGTCGCAGGTGAGCGCGTGCCGACGAAGTTCCAGCAGCCCCTTCTACTGGTCTCCACCATGGCCCTTTTTGGAGCTCTTTCAATGCTGGCTGTTGGAGCTTCAGTGCATACTTGGTCAGTTCAATTCCACGTTTTAAACGAAGCAGACCAATGTAGGGCATATTAGTTACCAATTGGGGCCTTTATTTTCCATTTTCCGGTCACATAATAAGGCCCTCCTTCTGTCTCTCATACGTTTTAAACCAAAGCAAAAGCTTGACGACAAACACTCAATCGACCAGATTAGATATATATTGATGGAATCCCATTTGAAAAGTAGAGCGTGAATCCGAATGCATTTTTCTACATTAGAAAATGCAAGAGCTCTTTCTAAAGGCTAACTATTTTCTGAATGCCAAACACCAACAAAGGCATCCTGTAGGTGGATATTGAAACTAAGTACGTCTGAAGGTAAGAAACGATTCCCCAGTGTCTTATAAGATATGAAAAGTTAGCGTCCTATCAATATTGGACATTAATGATGGTTGGGAAAATATTCCAACCCTTTCCGGATGACTGTAGTCGTTATTTAATGCATGGGGGAGAAATTGGAATATGACGATTTGCAGAGGTTAACTAGTATAGGAGTGCCTCCTCACAAGCTGCCGCAGGTCAATTAGCTTACAGAAATGCGGTTCGTTCAGGAAACTGGGATGTCAGAGAAAATTCTTGAGCTTTTCCTAAAAACTGAAGCTGTTATTTCATGGATGGCGATGAAAAGGAAGATAATGGTATGTGGGAAGTTAGTATACACGGGTTCAGTGCAAAGACACTGCAAAATGGCATATATAGCATTCATTTCTGTGATCCTAATCCATTCACACGTTTCAAAATTATCAATATGATGAGGAGACCTACCTGACTTGGTGATGCTGAAGCGAATGTATGGAAAACGAGCGAAGGGAGAGGCCACATGAGAGAAAAGCCGACAAGGGGGAGTGCCTTGGAATCTAAACCTAAAGTAGGAAGTGAAAGTGGGAGAGATTAATTTCAATGGCAGATATGTTGAAGATGACTCTTATTTTGGTTGACATATAGGCCAAACTGCTCAAATATGCCGTAATATGCTTAGTATAACTTGTGTACGTAGTGCCCCTAAGTGAAGGTGTGCTTGGAAAGGCCGACTTAGGAAAACACTTCAGTATTTTATTCATGTTATAATTCAATGACAATGCAGATATAAGTGTATATGCAGATATACTATGATAAGATGACATCATTCTCAAGATAATGCATCAAATTCTGTAGGACTGATGATCATGCTGAAGCCAGTAGTGTTTATCAATCATATAATGAGGTTGATCATGATGTTAAGGGTTAGTTGATTAAATATGAAGTGCAAAATGATCAAAGTATATCATTCAAAAATGTCAAATGCAATCCGCGAACAAGTCGAAAAAAAAAATGTAACGGAAAAGAATTGGTGCTCAGCCAAATTATCCATCACAAGCCTTATATTCCTTGAGAAAGCATTTGTCTCAGAATCCAATTTACAAATTCTTCAGCTCAACCATGATTGCCAAAATGTGTCTAAGTCCGTGGTTGACTTTCTCAACCATTTGATGTTTCTAACTGATGCACTTAGTTTAGTTGTTAAAGTTATAAAGGTGGATGACTTAGTTATATATGCATGTACATAGTGGCTTAGGAAATGAATATAAAGGTTTTGTCATAACTATGACAACTTCAAAATCTCTTCCGTCATTATGTGAAATACATGATATTCTCATAAATCAAGAGAAGTGATTATAACTCTTCAATGAAAATCCGCAATCAGCAAATGGGTCATCAATAGTTGCCTTCTTTGCTCAAAATAGGTGTGACCTTGGCAAAGGTAGAGGTTGTTGTAGAGGTGATAAATGATTCTAGAGTGTAGGAAAAGGTATATATCCAAGTTCATTATGGATAGAAAAGTCAAGTAATTGGTCAATTATGTGGTAGATGGAATAAAATAGCCAAGATTGCTATTTTACTAGAGGCATTCATGGAAATGACTATGAAGTCAAAGCAAGACAATCAATGGCATCCAAATACAAGTACTGTTCATCATGTTGCGAGTTTAGTCTATGTTTGATGTCAGATATGAGTGTTTTGGTTTAGTTAGTGTCATGGTAGGAAATGATGTGAATGGCCCAATGGAAAATTAAGGCAAATCAATTAAAAAATAAGAGGTTTCTATTAACCCATGACCATGTTTTAGAAATAAAGTAAAATCTTCTATCCATATCTAATATATGCAAAGGTAAGAAGTGCAATATTGAGTTAGCAAATCTATTTTTTTTAGGTTAAGGATGAGATGAACAAGAAAATGCAGTTTGGAGAGGAGAAGCAGTAAAGCCAATATGTATGTCTAGCTCATGGATAAACGGGCAAGTGGCTGGAATAAAGTGGACCAAACCCATAAGTTTGAATCTTTGTTTGCTAGCTCTTATCATACTACAATTTCAAATTTTGTGTGGCATGATAGATCAAGATAGGCTAGTAATTATGTGATGAATCTGTTGAGAAATGATGATGTTATTTTGAAGGCAAAAAACAAAATATATGTTTTAATGGCCTTCTTACAAAATGTGGTCGTTTGCCATTTCAAATCTTTAAGAATATTTGGAACTTTTCCTTTCTAAGTAATGCATGTAGACCTATGAGGACTCATAATTGTTAGCCTGCTATGGCACAATCAGAAGTTACGTGAAAGTTTGTTCATCTGCTGGAATCTCTAGAGGGATTTGGTAGTGGAGAACTATTGTGCAGAATAAATTTAATTGTAAATAGCAAAAAATAGTTTTATTAATCGTTTATAAGGGCACTTATTGTAATTAGGATAGATATCATTTGATTCTTCTCAACAAACTTCTTGCACACTATAAGAGTTTAGTACCCAAGGAAGTGCTATTTTAGCCTCTCCATCGTATGTGTATGTGCTTTCTGTTTTGCTCTAATACCCTATTTTGTTCTGTTTTACTTGTGCTTTGTTTTCCACCATACGTAGTTTTGAT
The DNA here is from genome assembly GCF_008831285.2 of Nymphaea colorata. Lineage (NCBI taxonomy): Eukaryota > Viridiplantae > Streptophyta > Magnoliopsida > Nymphaeales > Nymphaeaceae > Nymphaea > Nymphaea colorata. The sequence goes on along the minus strand of NC_045141.1, from coordinate 727,956 downwards.
TTTATTATGGTATCAGAGCTCTAAGCACTTTTTCTTTGAGCATGATCTTGGTCTCTTATTGACCGCTATGTGCTTATTTACTGATCATCATCTGGTCATCCCTGCTTGCACTTTCATCTTGGTGAACATATGGCAAAAACAAATGCAAATGTGAATTCACTTACAAGAGAAAACCCAATCACCTCCAGTTCAAATACTTTGTCTGACACCAACATAGAATTTGACATCCCTTATTTGATGCATCATTTGGACAACCCATGAGATTTGTTGGTGAATTAGCATCTCAGTGGTAATAGCTATGGCACTTAGACATGGCCAATGATAATGGCACTTGCCACTAAGAACAAAACATCATTCATTAATGGTTCATTGCCTATGCTTGAAGTTTTTTCTCTAAATTTTCTGTTGAGATCTTATTACAATTGTATGGTCTTGTTCTACATCATCAACTCGTTGTCTCATAAAATAGAAGATAGTGTTATATATACTGCCATAGAGAGAAAAGTACAATTAGATTTACAAGAATGCTTTTACCAAAGTACCACACAAATTTCAACTTAAGATTGTGATTAGTAAGACTAATGAAGATGCATTTTCTATATCAGCATACTATGTGAAATTCAAGGCCAACTGGGATGAGTTGGCCTCATATGATCCTCTTCTAGTATTTTTGTAGGAAGGAATGAAAAAAAAATTGAAATTCAATAAAAATAATGGGTGGTGCAGTTTCTAAGGGGTGATTCCATGAACCAAAAGGTGAAGATACTTGTTGGCGATAATTGATATGTTCTTACTTTTGTATCAAATGCCATACTCATGACACTTTCCCAAGTTCTCATCCCCATCTTCCCTCTTTCAGGTGATTGCAAATCAAAGGGCTGGCAATGTGGCTGGAGCATTCCTGAGATGGCCTTGTTATGCCAAAACCAGTCAATGATCTACCAGAATTTTAAGGACTTGAATCATGAGAATTTTATGCATTTTATTCTAAGATTTGACTCGATTGACTTGTTCAGTGTATCTTCTAAATAATAGTGGTTTGTTGTCAATATAGTTTGTAATGATGCTTAATAGTATAAAGATGTTTGAAAATGTATTTCCCTGTGCTATGTCTTCAATAAAAAATTTGCCTTCAATAAAAAAAATTGGTCTCAAAAGTTTAGGTTCACATCATCTTTAATTCTTTTTTTCTAACAATATTGTACATTAATTTATGCAATAATGTTTTTGAAATAAATATTACTCGAAGCACCCAACAGATGGTTCTGCATGACTTTTTGCTTGCTTGATGTAAATTTTTTTGTTTTTTCATGTTACGTGCTATCCATCTCATTCCAACTTTCCAAGTAGGATTGTGAAAAAATAAAAAATAAAACCATGTTCCATCAATAGCATTTGAAGATATGAAATGATCTTTAAATTCAGCAATCAAATCTAGACATACATATGCCTTGCATTACTGCAGCAAGAACGTGATGTTCACATAGAACATGTATCCAAGAATGCAACGTTTTGCAAAAAAATAGCTTTGAAAAAATCAATAAAATTAAAGAATGAAATATGAGATGTTTTAAACGACAGTGGTGCATTAGAAAACGACTGAGTTACCTGTAAAATGTGGATCTACGTGGGTAGGAAAGGAGGAAATGAATTAAGCTTACAAAGTGGGTCTCAAAAGTTTGAGCTCTCTGTGTGTTGGTTACTTAATTTCATGTTTATCATAGACATGTCATTTATCTTTAGTTTGCGGTGCAATAATGCATGAATTAATTTATGTTCTCCTTCCTAGACATTATGCGGGGTATTATACTCATCAGAAAAATTGATTCTACAATTGTGATTTCAACCAGTTCAGATGCAGAAATTTATCGCCAATTTGGTTGAATGAATTGTGAATCCTCGAATAGTATAAGAAATTAAAAGTCATCTTTTTCTCAAAATGCAACATACAGAAAAAGTTAATTAAATACTATCTTAAAATATGTTAAAACAGTGCATATATAACAAGACCCAATTAGTGCCTCCATTTGGGGACCCACTTGCAGTAACAGCTTTATGGGGGGAAAGCCCCCAACCTTTATCATTTCGTGAGCAGGTTGTGTTTCCCCATGTTCTACAGTGATAGAAAGTGATGCCCAAAGTGCCTCCATTTCATGTGAATTTTATTCTTAATGCACCAAATAATTGCAAATATTGCTGAGTTCATTTATATTTAGACAAAACAGTTGTAAATTTTTTTGTTAATTTTTTGCTATATATCCTATCATTTATCCATGTGAAAAGTACATAATCTGTTACATAAGAACCTCTAAATCACTTAGCTAGTTTTACTATAATATGGTGCCATAATATTAAAAGAGCAATAATTATGTCTAGAATTTCCTGGGGTTGTATAATTAATTTGGTGCTTAAAGGAAGAATAAAAGCTATATACTAATAATTAATATGCATCTACAACGGTACATGTTCAAATAAATGTAGAAGCATCTCTTCCTTGTTGTCTGAGCAAAACAATTTGGCATGTTTAGCTTAGTTAATTTGCAGCAGGATGGGAAATTAACACCTAGGAGGATATTAAATTTCCATAGTAAATTATTCAAAATTAATCAATATTGAGGTTATTAAGTTTTTTATCAAAATATTTTGAAAAGTCATTAATAAAAGTGGTGGGTGTCGGTTGCTAACAAGACTGAACGAAATCCTCAAAATGGTGCCAATTAATCTGTTGATTCTAGCTCATTGTGCATATCTTTGGGACAACAGCAACATTTGCTGGTAAGGTGGATCCTCATGTACAGTGGACATCCCAAACAGTGCACCAATTAAATTTTATTTGATTTTATTTTTTTGAGGGGGGTGGAGGGAGAGAGAGAGAGAGATCATTGATTTTGTGTAGAAAAACACAAATGAAATATTAGTGACTTAAAGGCTTAGAAAATTTGGTTCCTCTTTTAATTACGAAAAACAGCAAGAACATTTTACTTCTACTATTTGCTAAGTTATTTTTCTTAATATTTGTTATCATAATTTTTCAAAAAAATGGGGAGGATCATAACACCTTGTTGAAATTTTCTGCTTGATCGACCATCATGCATGTTGAAACGAATATGGACATGAAGCACAGTCGGTTTTTTGGGCTTTCAAACATGGTGTATATTTTTCGGTTTGGCTTACAATCTGTCGTTAGGCATATTTTGATCTTGATTAACTTAGTCTACAATACAAAAAAAAAATCACTTTCAAATTAATTGATATCAACTCACATATAATTAACGAGTTGGACACACTGTATTAGCAACTATTTCCCAAATTCCACTAATTTTCCAGTTTTCTCCTTTTTGTTGGTTTATAGCTCAATTTGGCTTTGGCAGAGCAGGGTTTGGTTTAATATCAAAACCTAAGAATAGGGTTTTGTTCTTTGTAATATGTAGTGGACCCAGGGCTGCACATGCATGAGTCAAGTCAAGGTCTAGTTGGGTCAGCCCGAGCTCGACTTCACTCAGAAAACTCGAGCTTGAACTCGACTCGAGCTCCAAAACAAGCTTGAGCTCGACTTGATGATACAACATTGGGCTCAAACTCGACTCATTTAACTTGTTTATGTTAAACATGTCTTGTTTCATTTCACTTTTCTAACTTGTTTAGTTTTTGCTCGTTCAATTTTTTTTTCTCATTATAATTCAATATTCATTGTAGAGTCAAGCCAAGTTGCGTTTTTACTGTGAAAGATTTCCCAAATGTCAAGGAGAAAGCAGCGGATGAACAAGGCAAGAAAAGATTATCAGTTGGAGGACCAACTCAGCCAGGGAAAGAATTTTTGAATTCCAAATTATATACCTAACACCTTGCTATATTGATACCATTGTAACGTTGGATTCTTACCTTTGTTGTACCAACGTCATAACATTGTAATGTTTCCATATTTACATCACACGCTGTAACCTTGTAACGTTACATAAATCAAGGAATACTCTTGCTGTCAATATTGCAAGAGATTTACTCATACGCATCCTCTTGAGTCGTCACTTTCTCCCTCTCTTGTTTCTCTTTTCTTTCATTTACAACTCGAACTCAACTCATTTAACATTTCGAGTATACTTTTGAACTCGAGCTCAACTCATTTATAAACAAGTCAAGTTCGAGTTGAGCTTCAACGAGTGAGTTCGATCAAATCGAGTTCGAGCTGGCTCAACTTATTGTGCAGCCCTAAGTGGACCTCTCTTTTAGACATAGAATATTAATCTACTTATTCATCCAGTCTTTTGTGATGCACCGAGATCCCTTGTGGAATAGATTTTGCGGAAAACCAGCTATATCCATTCACCCCTAGCCACAAATCATCCCCGTATTTTTCCACAAACATGGGTTCGGTCCTCCAAGGCCTGCTATAGCTCTCTTCTTCCCGCTCATGGCTAGATCAATTGGCTTCGGGTCAAATAGGAACAACTATCATCTGCAACCTCTGGAAAACACCCACACTTAGTGGCTTAAGTCGTTGTTCCCAAAAGGTACACCGTTAGAGTGAATGCGCCCACCGGCTCTAAGCTCCGTTCCTTCGACTGATTGTTTGCATCAGATCTGAGGTTCTCTATTGCACTGACCTCCCCACTCACCAAAGTGAGGCGGTCCTTGAAAGTGCTCTTCAATCCAATTTCCATGAGTACTACTCAAAAGCGTGGGCGTGGGCGTATGACATTTCTGCTCAAGTGTTGGAGAAGTCCTAATTCCTAAAGATGAAAAGGTAAAGCCTGGACTCCAAGGGCATTGTCTCCCAAGTATTGAATTTGTCGTGGCACTGAAAGGGCCCAATGGAAAAATCAGCGACTTATGTATTAATGGGTTTAAGAAGCTGCAGAGGCAGCAGCCATTAAAAGAAAGGGATAATTTACAAAATTACTCATCTCAATCTAAATTATTTGCAAAGGAAGAGAAAAATAAAAAGGATAATTTTCAAGAAACGGTCAACTGTGTAAATTATTCCTTATAATTTTAGTGACTTCCATGGAGAAGCAACTCATTGAAATTTCATCACGAAAATTGAGTGCACGTTTCCTAATTTTCAAGAGTTGACTGGTGATTTACTATTTTGCCAAAAATCAAGCCACTTTTTATAATTTTGTGAAAGATTGCGGAAATATTTCAGTACGTTCAGTCTAAGATGTGCTAGCGTTTTAATGGCACACTACAAAAAACAAGGTTTTACAAAAAATAGTTTTTTAAAACTTATTTTGTAATTAGTTTTGCAAAACAGATTTGTATGTTTGGATAATGAATCAAAACAGTTTTTTGTTTTTTCATTAATTTGGGTAAAATATTTTCTTCCAAAAATAATTTTTCATAAAACTTGCACTTCTTATCATCCAAACTCTTACGAAACAGTGTCTTAGAAGGAGGAATCATTTTTTACATCAAAAAATGAGTTTTGCCACCCAAACAACCTAAGAGTACGCGGAAGTTAAAAGGACACTCTTGGAAAATGATCCAAACACAAAAGTTATACGTTAAAGTTTTTTGACTTGGTACGCGGGAGAAAAGTCGACGGATGGAATATGCCAAGGGACCAAAAAAAAGGTTCAGCCAATAGATACACAAAACCATCTCATCGAAACTAGTGGTTTTGAGCAATTATTTCTAAAACCCGACTAATTAAATGCATGTGCATTGCCGAGAAAGCTAAACAATCAAAATTAAATTGCAGATATATGCCAAAAGAAAATATATAAAATGGTTGGACAGATGTCATCAGTGATAACCATTAAAAAATGCATGAAGAACCACTAAAAAATGTAGGGTGGCTTCGATGTGAATGCAGGTTTATAATCTTACTTTCAGATATAGGTTTATTTTTCGAAAGACTAGACTCTCTCCCCCTGTCAGATCTCTCTCTCTCTCAGAGAACGTTGAAGTGGCAGAGTCATTTAGGTCTACATCTTTTCTTCCACGTCAAAGAAACCAAAGTGGGTGATCAGTGAACAGCAATTTGGAAATGTGTAGGGTCTTTTTGATGTGAATGGTTGGCAGATGCCAAAAGAAAATCAATGTATATTGTAGAGTTTTGTATTAGCTAAGGGTGAGCATTCATTCAGGTACCCTATTTCTCTCCCTTTCTCTCTCTCTCTCTCTCTCTCTCCATATATATATATATATATATATATATATATATATATTTCTCTGTGAGCATCATCTTCCTTAGTGAGATGTTGATGGAAAATCATCACTTTGAATGTCGGGATGGACAATCCACCATCGGCAAGAATGAGTGTTCTTGTGGTGACTATCACCTATGGCAACAAGCAAATATTTTCTTTTCTAATGTCATTGCAAATCCCCATGACTGCTGAGGGTTTACCAATGTCTATGGATTTTCTTTTTTTCTTTTTTTTTTTGGTAGATTATCTAATTGGACCAAATATGCCTTAAACTGTGAAGCTGTCTATCAGATCTGGCTCAATTACTTACTAATAGTTGTGGCTGGAACTGCTGAAGGGTTTCTGCTTTATTCGAGTTTGAGTAGAGCTATTCCCGAGCCAGCTCGAACTTGGCTCGAGTCCTAAAAACTTGAATTTGGCCCAAGCAGTTCGTCAAGGATTGGCTTGAGCTTTTGGAAAGAAAAAGGCAGTAATATATTTTCAATTACCATGAATTAGGAGAAGATCATTTTCTTATTAGTTGTTTTCTTTAAGAGAATAGAGTACTCTTCTATACAAAGTCATTACCAAACAAGCAAGAACAAACATTTTAGAACGAAAATACAACATGACATTAACAACCTTTAACAATTGAATGACCGTGATTCTGTGGTTGTTTGTACAACTCGACTGAAAGAAAGGAGTGAATTAGCAAAAGAAATTGGCAACAATGACACTGAAAAAAATTAAAACATTAACTAGAAGGAAGATATATACATTTCTATTTCATTTGGAAGACTGAGACTGCATTGGCTTATTTTTCTTCTGTGAATGACATAACTGTGCCCAATTCTATTAATGGTTGACATTTTGAGTAATTTGATTCATTTGCCTTAGCGTTTTGTGCTCCATTCTTGCCCTTCTTTGGCATCCATAGGATCTTGGCACAAGCCTAGGCATATAACCAGCTTTGAGCATCCACCCATGTCATCTATACTAGACTAAACACATGAGAGAGATAGAACATGTCAGTGAGGGAAGCAGGGATGGGGAGCACATGAAGAAGGGTTGAGAGTTTATTTCCTCTCTTAAGTGTAAAGTGTGTCGTAGGCCTCCTCATGAGCTTGTTGTTGCCAGCTCCACCATCCTCAATGTCATCTTTGTCTTCTCAAGAGATTTAGTGGAGAAAGTATGACTTAGCAATTTCCAACCTTCAGGAGGCTATGAAGCTCAAGTGAAAGAACGTTAGGGCATTCTGCCTCTTGGAATCTGTTATGGAAAATGAAAACAAATTCTTAAAGCTGTGTTATATTAACTTTGTTTTTTCACACCTATTGTAAAGTTGTAAAATTGAATCATGGTATTCCTTGCCACACATGTGAAATTCTATAGAAGGTTGAAGGCATCATTTTGTTGTAACAGAAAATGTTCTTTTATGCCTGTAAAAAAATTGATTATGTACAGAAAGAGTATAAATATGTGAAAGGAAGAAGAGCACGATGCTGTGTTCCATCCATTCAAAGCCTCCTTGGTTATGCCCTATTGATTCCGTGGCGGACGAGTAGTGTTGGGCTTGTGATGATGCGCAACAGGTTAATGCATTATTTTGAGGGGCCAAAAAAGACATTGATGTATTTTTCTATAGCCCTGCCTCCCCTTTTCCCAAAAGTTCTTTATGTGGCTAGATTTCTTTTGCACCGGTACAAATTGTTCCAAAAAAATGTCAAATTGGGCGCTTCAATTTGGTTGTTAATTCTGTTGGATAGTGGGCCTGAGCCCTATCCTTCATCTCATAACTGCAAGCCAGATTTAATTGAAAAACTGATTTCCAAAATAAAAGATTTCATTAAAACGAAATTCAAAGTTTATTTTGTTACCATTTACAAACCTGCCAAAAATTCTCTCTGGCGATAACTGCTGCTGGGATTCAGGAAATCCTGGGAGGCAGACTATAAGTTCTCAGCTTATGTTCATCTGAAGGTTGATCATTAGATTAACCTTGCGACGCCTCCCAAAATGATGTAGTTAGCTATAAAAATATTGTTCTTGCTTAAACAAGCCTTGAGTCTGTCCATTTTATACCTGTTACAGGATACTTTGTTCAAGGTTCAGTGTTGAGCACAAGCTAGGTCTTGGTTTGTGACTGGAGTTTGAACTGACCCTTTAAAGCACAATAGCTCGAGCATGACAAGACATGAGCAGGGTTGGTCTCTAGCCTGCTTGTGTATAACCACAACTATAATATATGCTATTGGCAATGGCTTTTACCATAGCCAATAGTCATAATGCAGTTGCCAATAAACTTATTGGCAAATACTATTGCCCTAGCGAATAGCTAAGGTTGCCCTTGCCCTTTACAGCATGGGGAAAAGTCTTTTGTTAGGCCAAGGGTCATTGTCAATAATATCATTGGTAAAAACTCGTTGAGTTATTGACAATGGTAGAAGTTGTTGCTAGAAGATCTTACAGCAATGATTTCTTTATTGCTATAGGTCTCCTTTTTCTTTTGAAAACAAAACAAAATGCCGCTTCTATAGCAGGTAAGCCAGTTTTTTCTAATTTGAAAGTGGGATGGTTTCTAACAGATAATCTAGATCGATACCAACAAACAAAAACATAGACTACTGAAACAAATAGAGAGAGACAGAGAGAGAGAGAGAGAGAGAGAGAGAGAGAGAGAGAGAGAGAGAGAGAGAGAGAGAGATGAACACTCTATGCAGCAGATTTTGGATTAACAAAAATACAGAAGGAAACAAAAAATGTCACCTTTTAGGCTATATGCGAGTTAAATTACATGTCATTTCTTGTGAGGGTTGTCTTAAAATGTCATCAGAAAGTTATTTACAACTTACAAATGTAGCTGTGAAGATTGAAACATCTCAAAAACATCCACCATCAAGTTATAAATCGTGTATAAGCACCTGTAAGAAAATGGCACCTGTCAGTCCATCGTAAAGTTGCTGATCCCTTTGGCAATTGTTTGTTTATTAATTGATGCCATTGGCCCATTGTGATCACAGCTCAGCTCAAGAAAGTGTGTGTTCCTAGAAAGAAGATTCATTTAGCTTTGTACACCATCCATCTTAATTTTCTCAATATGTTCTGTTTCTTTTATTCCCCCTGTAATGCAATTTGGATAGAGTGTGATCAGAACATCCCTCTCTTTTTTTAGGAGACTTTGCTGGCCGTAACATGACCCTCTGACCTACAGCATCTCACATATAAAATGAAAAATTAATGAATAAGTGAAAATGAAGCAATGCTCTTGCCATTTCCGGATACAACATATGAAAGCTACAAAAGCCACAAAGAAAAACATATACACTAGAAACTCCCCTCTTCACATGAACATTTTTGTGGATCAAAGACGAAAGGCCAATCAGAATCTGAAGCACATGCACGTTACATATTGAAAAATGTAAAAGACATAAAAAAAAATAGTGCTCTTTTACACAGAATGCAACTGTAGATATAGCAGATCCAAATTGGAGACCAACACTAATTAATCATTAATTTGGAATAAATAAACACACTAAAGATCCTGATGATGGTAAAGAGTTCAATACTAGTGTATGTGATGCAACTTGGAGAGGTTTCCCTAAATCATCAAACTTAAAAAACATTGAATACAATTTACAAGACTAACAAAGTGGTAACTGTAAAAAATGTGGAAAGTATAAGATTGGGAATATGAGTACATCCACAATATATTTCTTTTCATGGACAGTGAAATGGAAGAAAGCTCAGCTGAAGAATGTATGGGCATCATAAACAACAAATTCGAGCTGTGCATTTTCCAATCATTGTTCACCATGTGGCGTCAAATGGTGCATGCATTCTACTGTGTATTTTCCATCACCGGGAATAGATAAATATTTATACTTTCAAAAACCTAACTTCTTTAACTGCTATATCAATAAGTAATAACACTCAAATTAGGCCATCATGCTATCAACTACAGAACATGGCAGCAAGTACAAATTAATACGGTTAGATATTATTGTACTAAATAACAATGAATAATTGATATTATTGTATAATGGTATATGACTGATTTTCAACTGAGATCATACTATGTTATTTCACAAACAAAATGTATAACTAGCTTACCTTGTGTTAGAAACTACAAAGTCAAAGTGATTACAATTTAGAAAAGAGAATTCAACTTTGACATTTCTTAACAAGAATGGAAAGATTTCTATCATCACAAGCCATCCATTTATTAGTTAAAGCGATTACAGTTAATTAAGAAAATTCAACTTCTTCATATAAACTGTGTTTTCTTAGATTAGCAACAACACTGCGATCCTCTCTCCCTCTTTCATTGCAAAGTACCCATAGAAAATTGAATAAGAGTTTTCCTTTCAGCTGGTGTTTCTATACAAGAAATAAAGTCATCAGCTCATGCCATGCCTATGATTCCATATTCAACTACCTCACTTGGGCTGAAATACTTTGAGTGCCTTATATCCTACTCAATCTTCTCTCCAAATTACCTATATGTCTTGCATAAAGAGTGACCTTGCAACAAAACTTCGAGGTTTTTGGTTAGTATTTCCACAGTCTCCTATATAAAAGTTGAACCTTAGTGTAGGCTCATAACTTAAAGCAGGTTCACTAGAGTACAATTTTGACCACAAAAGTAGTTAATTTTTTAAAGTTGTTCACTCAATATTTATAAAATTTCCCCCCACTTAGTGAAAATAGATCAAGTACCCCAAAAAGATCCACTATAAGGATTCAAAAATTAGATAGAAGAGAGAAATAAAGAAGTGGTTCTGCACTACTATATAATACATAATTAAAACTAACATGACAAAAGGGTTTTATACATCTTCAACTATTATATGTCCATTATCAAATAAAGAAGTCAGTTTTCTTACCAATTCATCCGTCACATTTTTAATTTCTTTCCTGGAAACAATATCAGTAGTTTGATCTTAAAACCTTGCAATAGGTTGACAGAGATGAACCACTACAAGTTCATGTTTCACAATCAAGAGCAAGTTGCATGCGAGGCATGTACATCAATGGAACTAGAGAGCTCACAAGAGAAAGGACCATAACTAGATTACCTACTTTATCATGTATTGAAAAAGAATCCACATACGAATAGCAAAAACCTGGTTCTCAACATTCATGTAATTCATGAAAAAGAAAGAAACTTGAAAGGCACATGTAATTTTAATTCCTTTTTTAATTTTTCTTTTATATTTGTCGACTCTATATTGTATTGCAATAAAATATTCAAAAGCAAATAGTGTTGCTAGGCTCAATGCCTCTTGAATCTTCTCAACTCTTTCAAGAGAGTCGGCGATAACTCTTCAAATATCATATCAAGAACCAAAGATTCCTGTTATTAGTAATACAAACCATGTTCAGGAATTCATATCCCCACTAGATTCAAATTCCACTCCTACTTAAGGTGATTCATTCAATTAAAAACAATTTATCTATTTGATAATTGATTTAAGCATGTAGACATAAGAAACCAACATATTCTTATACCTTCCACTATCTTCAAGTTGATTTATCATTGCCCTGTAGTAATCATCATGTTTCTTCCACAAGACTGTTTTGTAAGGGTCCTTTGGAGCTGTACATGTAGAATCTTATGTGATGATGTATGCTGCCATTTGATGGTGGAAACAATGTGTCACAAATGGCTGTGTATCGTCATCTGAGATCTTCCTCTCCCATATCTCTTGTCACCATTTTCTATTTCTCTGTTGCCATTTAATTCCTCCAGCTTCCGGAGACCCAAGGAGTTCATCGTTCTATTAGTCTTTGGTCAGGAGGTTAGTTGTCCATGAATCAGATTCAGAACAAATACCAGATCATGTTTTTTTAAATAAATCATATATGAAAAAAAGGGAAATTTGATACCCAAATTAAAAATCATATCGGATTCGGTATTAAAAATTGGCATCCGATTAAATTCAGATTCAGACTCAGCATCAAATAGATACCAATCAGATACCAGAAAAAAAAAAAGATAATGGATATCTAAACCCAAATTTATAGATCCGGATCTAAATAATATATTTTATTCTACATTATTGTAAGTTTATAAATCTCATCCCAAATTTGAACCCCAATTTTAATTAATATCATCTGAATCTGAAAGCAATGCAAACTTGGTCGAGCACTTGACAAGGTTTAGGCCACCTCTAGATCCACTGCAAGTGACATTTTGTTCATAAGCCATCTTAATTTTATAGCTGCTTTTTTTCATCAAGACCCACGACATCTGGTTACATGTATGGTGCATAGCCTTTAAGAAAATGACAAGTGCCCCCTGCCCACTTGTACTAGCTCCCTATCCCACTTTTTGGGTACTTGGCATCCATGGGAGCCTGTGCACAAGCCTGGGCATATAACTAGCTTTGAACATCCACCCATGTCATCGACACTACACTAAACACTTGAGAGAGAGAGAGAGATACAGAGCTTCTCTGTGATGGAAACAGGGATGGGGAGCACATGAAGAAGGGGTAGAGAGTTTATTTCCTCTCTTAAGTGTAAAATGTGTCCCAGGTCATGACCTCGTTGTTGCCAACTCCACCATCATCAACGTTGTCGTCCTCTTCTAAAGAGATTTACTAGAGAAAGTATGATTTAGCAATTTCCAACATTCAAGAGGCTATGAAGCTCAAACGGAAGAATGTTAGGGCCTTCTGCCTCTTGGGATCTGTTACAAAAATTGAAAACTAATTCTTAAAGCTGTGTTATTAACTTTGTTTTCTTTACACCTATTGTAAAGGTGTAAAATTGAATCGTGGTGTTCTTTGTCATGCATGTGAAATTCTCTAGAAGGTTGAAGGCATGATTCTGTTGTAATAGAATATATTATTTCACGCCTGTATTTGATTTTGTACAAAAAAAAGTATAAATATGTGAAAGGAAGAAGAGAACGATGCCAAATATCGTGGGTGAAGATGAGCCAGCCGAATGTCATGGGTGAAGATGAGCCAGCCGAATGTAGTGGGATAAGATGAGCCAGCCAAATGTCGTTGAAACCAAAAACTGTGGTGACTGGAACTAGTGACTTTCTTAATCACGTGCACTGTTTCTGGCATCCAGCAGTTCAGGTAGCATTGCCAGCCTTCCACGATCCTCCAGAAGTCATCCCAGAACAGTTCGAGCAAGCATCGATCCAATTGCTATGATTGGAGGATTCCCTGCATTCTGTAGAGTGGTTCTTTGGTGAACCTGCCCCTTTCACTACTGTTCGCGATGCCAACCGGCTTTTCCCATCAAACTTCATGGGCAGCATCCCCAAAGGAAGACGAACCTCACAAGCCAAGCTTGATCACTGAGGTAGCCTCTCACAGCTGGAATCCTCGAATTCATGGCTGCCCCTCTCTTTGTTTCGAGTTTTTCGGTGCCCTCTATTTCTTCACTCACCACCACCGGTGTCAACCCCCATTGGGCCCCAAAAGGGTCAAACAGCATCGTCAGGCCATGGTGACTCCTGCTCGACCGGCAACGTGATCAGAGACAGCCAGAATATCCAGATTTCTGCCGTCTTCCCTGTGGCATTTTTTCTTCTCCTATGGATGGGAAGTCGGGTATTGAGTCCTGAGCATTAAGGAGCAGTCATGGCCGAAAAAGGATAGAACAATGAGTCGGGAAATATCAATGGCCATAAAAATGCCCAGGTGATATTTCATCTCTTCTATTTGCATCATTCAGATAATTTCGGAAGTGGGTTAATATCTCAACCACTTATCAGTGATAACTATGAAATCTGGATCAGAGTAATGATCCTGGCTCTATCAGCCAAAAACAAGTTAGGATTCGTTGATGGGACTATTAAAGAGCCTAAAGAGGATGAACATAATCGTATGTTGTGGGTACAATGTAACAATCTGGTTCTAGCATGGATTCTTAATTCAGTTAATAAGGAGATTCATGCTAGCATTGCTTATGCTACCTCAGATCAGGTAATATGGGAGGAGTTAAAAGAAAGATATACTCAGGGTCTTGCACCAAGAGTCTTTCAGCTACACAGTTCAATACATCGATTACAACAAGAGTCCATGTCTGTTACTACATATTATACAAAACATATTATAGAAAAATCAAAGTGCTTTGTGAAGAACTAAATTACTACAATCCTGTGTCTGTGTTCCTGTGGGGGCATAAAAATTTGTTCGGAACAAATCCAAAGAGAATGTGTAATTTAGTTCTTGAAGGGACTAAACGACTCATATGATGCTATTAGAGGACAAATTTTATTGCTTGTCCCTTATCCACAGTAAACAAAGTATATGCTCTAGTCTTGTAGGAGGAACAGCAGCGTGAAGCAAGATTCACACCGTCAACCTCTCACACCACCTTGGCAATATGACACTATCATATTCCCAAAGTAGCATCACTTGAACAAAGTTTCAAGTTTCAATGCAATAAAGAAAGACGTCAAAGACGACTAATCTGTAGCTATTGTCATAACACAGGTCATGTGAAAGATAAATGTTTCAAGTTGAATGGCTATCCTCAAGAACATCAATTCCACGATCCCAAATTTCAACCACCACTAGCTGCAGCTACCATTCATAAGGCCGGTGGACCTCCATGCAAGCGATGGTACTAGTTTCTCTGGCAGCAATGGTCAAACTTCCAAGGAAGTTTTACCTTCATTCACTATGGATGAGTATCATAAACTCTTATCGCTTGTTAGAACTCCATTTGCCTCCCATATTCCTTGGATTATTGATTCTGGAGCAAGTCGGTGCATTTGTGCCGATAGCTCTCTACTTCAAAAACCAACCAATTGCCGAGTACCTATAAACTTACCTAATGGACATACAATAACTGTCCATCAAACTAGTGATGTTAAACTACCACCATTCACTCTCGAAAATTCCTTGTATATTTTCTCTTTCAATGTGAACCTACTCTCTGTGAGTCAATTGAGCAAGGCACTAAACTTTTCCGTAACTTTCTTCCCTACTCATTGTGTCTTGCAGGACCTGAATGCGGGATTTCTATTGCTCTCTTATTTTGGCTCCCTTGACCAATGGGAACTTGACATTTAATGCAATGAATGGCACAAGGTACCCTCTTTCTAACTTTACTTCACTTTCTTGTTTCTCTCCTAAAAACCTTTGAAGTGGCAGTTGGACATAGGTAGTGGCGACACACATTGAACTTAGAAATTAGTGCACTAAAGGAAAACAACACTTGGACAATGAGCACTTTACCACAAGGAGTTAAGCCCATCGGTTGCAAGTGAGTTTACAAAATCGAGTTCTGATCAGACGGTACTGTTGAGCGATACAAGGTGTGCCTGATCACCAAAGATTATTCCCAATAGGAAGGACTGGACTACAGTGAGACATTTGTACCAGCTGCAAAAATGGTAACTATCCGAACTTTACTTGCAGTCGCTATGGAAAAATATTGGTTATTATAGTAAATGGATGTGAAGAATGTCCTTCTTCATGGCGATTTGCTTGAAGAAGTACATATGCAAGTTCCACCAAGATATGAATGTAAGGGGGAGAATCTGGTATGTAAATTACATAAATCTCTCTATGGTCTCAAACAGTCTCCTCAAAATTGGTTTCACAAGTTGTCATTGGCAGTAGTGGAGTTTGGATGACCTTATTATTACGGGCAACACCAAGGAGCTGATTGACAAATTTAAGCAATTTTTATGTCAGAAATTTCTTGTGAAAGACCTGTACTCTTAAATATTTTTTGGGTTTAGAAATTGCATGTTCAAGTGCAGTAATTTATGTTTCGCAGCAAATGTATGCTCTCTACATTATAAGTAAAACAAGTATAATGGGTGCCAAGCCAATGGAATTTCTAGCGTAACGAAAGCACCGACTCGAAGAAGGTACTCTCCTAAGCACACAAACCATTCTTCAAATGAGTGTTTTGTGATTATGATTGGGTGGCATGTCAAGAAACACGAAGGTCCATAACTAGTTATTGTGTTCTTCTTGTTGATTCTCCAATTTCATGAAAGACAAAAAAACAGCCCACAGTATCTCACTCCTTTGCAGAAGCAGAATACAAGGCATTGGTATATGCGGTATGTGGAGTGACTTGGTTGAAATTCTTATTGTCGGATCTAGGCGTGAGACATCTACAACCGACAAATCTATACTGTGACAATCAGGCTGCCGTGCCTATTGCTGCCAATCTAGTTTTTCATGAGCATACCAAACATATAGATTTACACTGTCATGTGGTATGAGAAAAAATAAATCAAGGTGTAGTGAGAACCAGTTACATTAACAACAAAGATCAGCTGGCAGTCTTTTTCACTAAGGCCTTAGCCAAGGAAGCATTTAATCATCTTCTATCCAAACTGAACATAAGAAATCTCTACACTTAGTTTGAGGGGGGAGTGTTAAAATTAAGATTCGCTTCTTATCTTCTTATCTTGACATCTTAACAATAAGATTTTCAGTTGGTTTGTGAAGCTGTTAAGATGAGCCAGCCAAATATCATGGGAGAAGATGAGCAAACCGAATGTCATGGGATAAGATGAGCCAGGCAAATATCATGGGAAAAGATGAGCCAGCCAAATGTCATTGAAACTAAAAAACGTGTACTACTTTTTCTTCTGTATATAGGTGTGTAAGATCAATAGCAAAATATGAAGCAATTCTCTGTTCTCTTCCTTATGTTACATTCTTCCTTAACTCAAATAATTTCTATATACTATATACAGAGCCATGGCGTCAATAGCCAAGGCTCCCAATTCTTCCAACTCTTTTTCAGCTAGTGGAGCAGAGTCCTCTTATGGTAATAACATCATCACTATTGAAAACCACTTTTTCCTTCATCATTCAGACAACCCTGGTACTATATTGGTTTCACAATTAGTAACTAGTGAAAACTACTCAACCTGGAGTCATGCTATGAGAATCGCATTGTCTACCAAACTTTGGAATCACATGGTCTTTCATGGATTCTTAACTCCATCTCACAAGAATTATCAAGCAATATCATCTACACCACCCCAACTATTCAAGTGTGGGCACACTTAAAGGACCGATTCACTGAAACCACAAACCCCTCATAAGTACCAAATCAAGTCTTCCATTAGTCGTTTGAATCAAGAAAATATATCTGTTGCTCTTTATTTTACATTATTGGGATAAGCTTTCGTCCTATGATGTTCTTTTGGAATGCTCTTGCAATGCCTCGAAAGTGGTTGCTGAAAAGCAACAAGAAGAGAGAGTGATTGAATTTCTTATGAGATTGAATGATTCATTCAATGCTATAAGAAGGCAAATTCTACATATGAAACCCTTGCCTTCTGTACAAAAGACATGCACTGGTCCTTCAAGAGGAGAATTTCGTCTTCAAACTAGTGCTGTCGAGTATGTTTGTCTCTCAGCAAGTGCAAATTTGAATGCATTCAAAAACCAACAAAACAGGCACCCACAATACTTCTGCAATGACTAGAATATTGCAGGACATCAAAGGAACGATGGTTCAAATTAAATGGTTACCCTCCAAACTTTATAGGTGGAAAAGAGAGCAAGACAAGGGGGCCATTATCAAGGCCTCTGTTGGAGGGAAAACTGATTCGAATGCCTTAATCTCCACCATGCATGGAAAATAGTTCAGCAAGGACACTGCTCCAATTCTAACTCAAGAATATTCAATTCGAACAACTCCTCAAAAATTGATCAGTAACCCAAATAAACTTTCTAGCTATGTCATTCTTCGAATTAGACACCTGGGTAATAGATATTGGTGCTAGTCACCATATGTCATGCTGCCATAAACCATTGCTAGATGACACAAAATTAGCTGTTCCATTTTCAATTAGAGTTCAGGAAACCAGAACGGTATATGCTACACGTGTCGGTAAAGCTGTTCCATCACCTTCTATTTTTCTTCAAAAAGTGTATTATCTTCCAAAGTTTGCCTACAACATATTGTCAGTGAGCAGATTTATTCGGAAAACCAAATGTCATTTGATTTTCCCCACTACTGGGTGCTTTGGGCAGGATCCGATCTCCATGATGAGGACTGAGCTGGGTGATTGAAATTCTTCATTTCCAAGTCACCTCTTACAACTGTAGACTGCTTGTTCACGAAACCCACTCAATCAGATTTTGATGTTTGCCATATGAGACTTGGGCACCCATCCTGCTCAAAGAATCAAATGCTCTGAAAGCATGACTCTATCATTAAGTTTTCAAATCGTTTCTGTGAAGTATGTACTGTTGCTAAACAATATAGATTGATGTTCAAATTAAGTGAATCATGTTCTGAAAGCATGACTCTAAACCTTTTGATTTGCTAGTTTCTGTTTACTAAAGCTCTTGGGAATAATGTTTCCCAAGCATTGCACACTCAAGCACATTACCTTTTGTCTCTTATGGATGATTTTTCAAGAGCCATGTGGGTTTACCTATTGAAGTATAAACGTGAAGTAGGTGATTTGCTTAAACATTTCATTAACATGACTGAGAAACAGTTCAAAATTGATGTGTTAAAAATAGGATAGATAGTGGAAGTGAGTTCATCTCAAACGACAATTTTTTTTTTCCATGATAGAGACATCCTACATCAACATTCATGCCCCTACATGCCTCAACAAAACGGCATAGCTGGGAGAAAGCGATAGCACATCTTGAATGTGGTGTATGTTCTCAAGTTTCAGTCAGGTCTACCCTTAAAATGTTGGGACTTACGTGCATTAACAGCCACATATTTAATAAATAGGGCCCCATCCAAAAAGAAAGAACTTGACAATGAATGTCCCTTTGAAAAATTATTTAAAAGAAAACCACCTTACAAGCATATATGCGTATTTGGTTGTTTGTTTTTTTCTACCAACCTCAAACCACATGAAAAATTCGGTCACATGTAGGGATGTCAATATATCGGATTTGAATTGGATATCTGACCAATCCGATCTGAAAAAATCGGATATGGAAAAAAACAATAATATCCAATTAGGAAATCAGATTGGATTCAGATTTAATAAATGACATCCAATCATATACAAATGCCATTAGTACTCACTGTACAAACATTATGAATTCAGATTCAGATATACATAAATATCCGATCAAATTCAGATGCAAATTCAGATCAGATTCATTTTTAGACAAATATCCTATATCTACTGCTATTAAATTTTGAAAATTAGCAAAATCTGGTTCAAAATTTGGATTCAGATATAAATATAAAAATCAGATTCCGATCGTAAAATTGGATTTTGGGTTCAGATATGACTTCTTTATTCGAATTCGGATCCGAATATTTGAATATCCGAAAGCCCTTGTTCTTGTCAACTGACTGAGAGCCAAGATGATGTCATGACTACTGATTGTACAAACATCGAAGAACCACCAGAAATTGTTTTAGAATCAAGTGATGAAGTTGAAACAAATACTTCCCTAGAAACTTTACCAAGTCCTCAACAGTCAGTCAGTAAATCATCAAGAATGTCAAAGCCATCCATTTTATGGAAGGATTTTTACTGTGGTATGGTCCATCCAGATTCACATAGTCCATCACCATCATGGAAAAGGGCTTCCACAAGGTATTGTTTGTCATAAGTTGTCTTTTTCCCATTTTTCAGCTGCTCTTAAAAGCTTCCTGTTGAATATCTTTCATGAAACCAAACCTTTATCCTTTAGTCAGGCGGAACAACATACAAATTGGAAAAGAGCCATGCAAGAAGAAATTGTGGCGGTGGAATCAAACAATACTTGGACCCTAGTCTCCCCTTCAAATAATGTCAAACCCATCAGCTGCAAGTGAGTTTATTAGATCAAGAATAAGGCGAATGGTGGAATAGAAAGGTTCAAAGCCATATTAGTGGCCAAAGGGTATGCACAAGTGGAAGGCTTGTATTTCCATGAGACCTATGATGCTGCTGCCAAACTTGTTATTATTTGTTGTTTGATTGCAATAGCTGCAAAACGAAATTGGGTGCTGCAAAAAATTGATGTGTATAACTTCTTTCTAAATGGGAAATTGAATGAAGAAATCTATATGACATTGCCTCCTAGTTATTGCGAAAAAGGAGAAACAAAATTGTGCAAACTAAACAAGTTTATCTGTGGGCTGAAACATGCTCCTCAAAACAGGTTCTTGAATTTCTCATCAGAAGTGATGAGCTATGGTTTTATGCAATCCAAGTGTGATTACACACTGTGTGCATGTCAAAGAGAAATGGTGTTCATGGTAATTTTGATGTACATCAATGCTCTCATTGTTGCAGGAAATGAAGTGGAATACCTAGAAAACTGCAAATGTATCTTGGCAAAATATTTTGCATGAAAGACATGGACAACTTAAAATATTTCCTTCGCCTAGAGCTTACCAAAGGGAAGAAATGAATATTTTCGTCACAGCGCAAGTATTCTTGTGGCATTATTGATGAATTAAGCCTTCTCAATACCAAGCCATCTGAGGATCCCATGGAACCTTGTCAAACCCTTGCTGCCAATGATGGATAAGATTTAAAAAATCCTTCACTGTTTCAAAGACTTGTGGGGCACCTTATATATCTGACTATAACCAGGCCAGAAATAGTTTTTGCTATTTACTTTCCTAGCCGCCATATGCAGAAACCGACTACTCACTGCAATCCTGCTATAAAAGTATTACGCTATCTCAAACTTCACCCGGTCATGGAATTTTTCTTCCAGTAGATGACAATTTCAAGCTTACCGCGTATTTTGATGCCAACTATGGAGCTTGCAAAGACACCAAAAGATCAATCTCTGGTTTATGTTTAATTAAGAGAATGTCTAATCTTTTGAAAAACATAAAAACTGAGCATAGTATCTCGCTTGTCAGCCGAAATAAAAATATCGCACAACTACTGCTGTGAACTTATATGGATAAGATGTCTTCTAAAAGATCTCCAAGTGCCTCCTCCTTCACCAGCACAGCTTCTTTGTGATGAGATCAGCATTACAAATGGCAGTGAGTTTAATTTTACATGAACGCACCAGGCATGGGGAGATTGACTGCCATCTAGTGCGTGAGCAAGTAAAAAATGGAACAATTGTCACAAGCTATGTTCCATCGTACATACATCTGCCTTATCTATTCACCAAGTCCCATGTCAAAGATCAAGTCAACTTTTAAAAGCTCAAACTGGGTTTTGGAGACCTCATTCACCAGTTTGAAGTTATGAAAAATGAAAACTAGTTCTTAAAGCCGTATTATTAACTCTGTTTTCCTTACGCCCATTGTAAAACCGTAAAATTGAATCATGGTGTTCCTTGTCACACACGTGGAAGTCTCTAGAAGGTTGAAGGTGTGATTGTGTTGTAACAAAAAATATTCTTTTATGCCTGTAATTATTTTGTACAGAAAGGGTTTGAATATGCGAAATGAAGAAGAGAACAATGCTTTGTTCCATCCATTTACATCCTTCCCTGTTGTGTCCAGTTGATTCCAACGCAACCCTGATTTTCTCTTGTGCGTCATCTGAAACTCGCAAGATATTGCAAGGGCAGGAAAGGAGTGGTGGTGGACAAGGCAAGTTGGGCTCATGAAGATGCGCAACAGGTTGACGCATTGTCTGGAGGGGCCAAAAGAGGCATTGATTTATTTTTCTATAGTCATGCCCAGATGTTGGCATGGGAATTTTCCTCTTTTCCCTAAAATTCTTTATATGGCCAGATTTCTTTTGCACTGGTACAAATTGTTCCAAAAAAAGGGTCAAATTGAGTGCTTCAATTTGGTTGCCAATTCCTCGAAAAGTAGGTACTCAGAAGCAATCATTTAAATGTGGTTTCCTAATTAGTTAGGTGATATTAGTATGATAGCAACAATATTAACATGGTAGAAATGATTCACCTTTCATTTTTCCGGCAAATTTTCTGCTTGCATCTTATCTTGAATTTGAATTAATTGTGATAAAATTAATATTGCTCATACGATGATTAAATTCTATAGTCATTGTACTAATTCTTGGACGTTAGGTGGTGTGGTTGTAGAGCTAGAGGATATAGATGCATATCTGAGAGACATGGAGCAATCAACATGGTAGACTAATTAAATGACATATTGATGATATAGTGTTAGCTTATGTGGAGCAACATTAGTGTTCACTTTTAATTTGTAGGACTTCAGTTTGACTGTATAGAAAGATGATATCCATAGTTGTGGGCAAGGGAAGATTAATGAACTGGCTTGAGGTTCTTGGAGATAATTTGGGGAAAGACACTTACTTGAAATGAACAGGTAATAGGCATGCAAGCTAAGAAATACAATGATGGTGTTGATGCGCATGCATAAAATTATTTCCAAACATAGAAACATACATATATGTATAGCAAATTCAACAGCAGTATTGTTTAATGCAGTGACTTTAAAAGAGTTATATGTTATCATGTTTCTCATATAGTCTGGTTTGTTGGGGTATCATCAAAGAACACAGTCAAGGTGGAGAATTAAACATTTCCAGCATATTTGTTCAGCATACAGTTTTAAAAATCATGAACAAGGACTTATGGCCTTTCATTTTCTAAAATCCTGTGAAGGTGGCCAACTATGTAGCCCTTATGGCCTTTCATTTTCTAGGCTGGCAGCGTGGGGTCACCTCCATTGCTTTAGAGCAAAAAGTTGATGTTCTAGCTCATGCTACTTGATGCTTATTAATTCTCTATGCTTTAGAGCAAAAAGTTGTTGTTCTAGCCGTTTGGTGTGATGGTTTTAGTTTGAGAAGGAAAAACCATTAGACAGAACATTTTTATGAACGTTTGGGGAGTGCAGGAAGGGAAGAGAGAGACATGATTTAAGATTCAATGTTTGGGGACGGAGGGAAGAGAGAGACATGATTTAAGATTCAACATTTGGTGACGGTGGGAAGAGAGAGATAGAGATGAACATTTTCGGTGAGAGAGAGAGAGAGTCTTAATTAAACCACCAGGGCCTTAGTGTGAGAGAGATACCAATTTAGTCCTGTATCGAAGCAACAGGTGGGAGATGGTGAGAGAATATTATTAAAAACAACAAGAGCTGCAAACTTATGACACAGTTGACTGGTTGGACAAGATCTAGACTAGGATTAAACCTGGACCAGATTTGGACCCTTAATCTTTAGTTGCATATTCAAAATCCAAATTCTAGATTTGGATGTGGAGTGTGTCTACATATATATATATATGGATTTCAAATTTGAAAGTTAGATTTGAATGTGATATATAAGTTCGTTCATTCATATTCAAATCTGTTTTTATATCTGAATATATGAATATCCGAAAAATCAAATATGATAATGTGTGATTCAAATCCAATCCGTTGGTATGGACATCCCACTTATCTTTTGAAGTGATTTTTCCTTAGCCCTAAGGCAACCTTTCGATGTGGCATTAATTAGAGGCTTGATTTCGGCTGAATATCTGGAAACATTAGGCCCCAAATTGTAAATAAATATTACCACCAGATCGGCGCCCTTTAAAACACACGGAATTTTCAATCCTTATAAAATTCACGTCTGGAGTTGAAAACTTGACTTGAAAATCTTGATTCGACAGTGCACCTTCTACAATCAGCCAGCTACCTGTGTCTATATACAAGTAAAATAAAACTTACACATTTTACTAATGCCTTCTGCTAATTTTCTGACGTAGATCGACCCGTCGAGAAATTTCCCTGAAATTGCCGGCGTTTGTTAAATCGGCAGATCTTTGCTTGCTCCCTTGCTATTGAGAGAAGAAGAATCGCAGAGGGAAGATCTGGATGTCCTGTTACATGCCAGTACTTTCATCCAGGCCTTACGATGCCTTTTTGAACCGAGTTCTGATAATCCAGAAGACAACAAGGAGAACCCTTCTCTTGCATCCCCATCGGGTGCATCCGAGGACCTGTCCATTGAGATCTGCCAAGAGGAGGCCTTAGAGGCAGACGGGCAAGACGAAGTCGTTGGAACATCACCTTCGCCGATGACGGAGATGGACGTTGAGTTGGTAGAAGGTGGACTGAGGAGCTGGCAGGCTGCACTGTCAACATCGGCCCCACGATCGGATGGTGAGAGTCACCAGCTGCAGCCACCCCATGCATTGTTCCACCTTGTCGACTGCTTCCTCCCAAAGTTTTCTCTTTCTCTCGTTGTGAATTGCTTCTTTCTGAAAGCTTCTCATTTAATTTGTCCAAAAGTTGAAGGGGGTGTGACGCCTTCATGAAGCAGCATGGCTAAGCTGAACGTGGTGGTCGGGCATGCTCTTCTCAACACATCCGTTTTCCCAGCCCAATTCCTTTCCCACGTCTTCTACATGATCTTAACTGCAGTGGGAGTTCTCGTCTCCCTCTTCCTTTACTACGCAGGTGAAAACTGCTTTCAGTTTCTTGTCGGTGGACTTTGTTCATGGTTATGTTCATATCAACTATTCAGTGCTTTTTTTCTCCGATGTACAACCCGAGAAAGACTAAGAAAACTAAGACGTCGCAGGTGAGCGTGTGCCGCATACCACGTTCAGCTTAATTTTAAACGAAGCAGACCAGTCTGGCATAGTAAAAGGAAGAGCAAGAGGAACTCTTTCAATGCTTGCTGTTGGGGCTTCAATAGATAATTGGTCAGTTTAATTTTACTGTACAATTCGACATTCTAAACGAAGCAGACCGGTCTGGTGCTTATTCGTTACCAATTGGGGCCTTCATTTTCTATTTTCCGGTCACGTAATAAGGCCCTCCTTCTGTTCCTCACATGTTTTAAACCATAGCTAAAGCTTCACGACAAATATTCGATTAACCAGATTAGATATCTATGGCGTGAATCTGAATGCAATTTTCTCCTTTAGAAAACGCAAGAGCTCTTTCTAAAGGCTAACTATTTTCTGAATGACAAACACCAACCAACAAAGGCATCCTGTAGGTGGACATTGAAACTGGGTGCGTCTGAAGGTAAGAAACAAGTCTTAGTGGCATACAATATAGGAAAATTTTGCGTCCTATGAATATTGGAAATTAATGATGGCTTGGAAAATATCCCAACCCTTTCGTGCAGACTGTAGTTGGTATTTCATGCATGAGGGAGAAGTTGGAATATGACAATTTGCAGAGATTAACTAGTATAGGAGTGCCTCCTCACATGCTACCGCAGGTCAATTAGCTTACGGAAATGCGGTTCGTTCGGGAAACTGGGATGTCACAGAAAATTCTTGAGCTACATCTAAAAACTGAAGCTGTTATTTCATGGATGGGGATGAAATCAGAAGATAATGGTATGAGGGAAGTTAGTAAACGTGGGTTCAGTGCAAAGACACTGCGAAATGGCATATATAGCATTCATTTCTGTGATCATAATCCATTCATGCGTTTCAATTTGCCGACAAGGGGAAGAGTCATGGAATCTAAACATTAAGCAGGAAGTGGAAGTGGGAAAGATTAATTGCAGCGGCAGATATGTTGAAGATGTCTTTTATTGTGGTTGATATATAGGACAAACTGCTCAAATATGCAGTAATATGTTTAATCATAGTATAACTTATGTACGTAGTGCCCCCAAATGAAGGTGTACGCCAACTTAGAAAAACACTTCAGTATTTGATTCTTGTTATAATTGAATGACAAAGTAGATATAAGTGTATATGTAGATCTACTATGAGAAGATGACATCATTCTCATGATAATGCATCAAATGCAGTAAAAGGACTGATGATCATGCTGAAGCCGGTAGTGTTTATCAAGCATATCATGAGGTTTATCATGATGGTAAGCGTTAGTTGATTAAATATGAAGCGCAAAATGATCAAAACACATGATTCAAAAATATCATCCACAGACAAGTCGAAAAAGAATATGTAATGGAAAAGAATTGGTTCCCAGCCAAATTATCCATCATAAAACATAAGCCTTATATTCCTTGAGCAAGCATTTGTCTCATAATCAAATTTTACAAATTCTTCAGCTCAACCACGATTGCCAAAATGTGTCTAAGTGTGAAGAATCCGTAGTTGACTAGTGCAACCATCTGAAGTTCCTAACTGATTCACTTTGTTTAGTTGTTGAAGTTATAAAGGAGGATGATTTAGTTATATATGCATGTACTTAGTGGCCTAGGGAATGAATATAAAGTTTTTGCCATAACTATGACAACTTCGAAATCTCTTCCCTCATTCTGTAAAATGCATGATATTATAATAAATCAAGAGAAGTGATTAGAACTCGTCAATGGAAATCCACAATCAGCAAGTGTGTCATCAATAGTTGCCTTCTTTGCTCAAAGTAGGTGTGGCCTTCGCAAAAGTAGAGGCTGTAGTAGATGTGATAAATGACTAGAGTGTAGGAAAAGGTATACATCCAAGTTCTGTATGGATAGAAAGGTCAAGTAATTGGTCAATTATGTGGTATGAGGAATAAAATGGCCAAGATTGCTAGAAGTTAGTAGAGGCATTCATGGCAAATACTCTGAAGTCAAAGCAAGGCAATCAAAGAGATGGCTTCACTCCTTGTTGCAATAGGGTTTTTGAAGGCTGAGTACTGAAGAGGCAGTGCACGAAGAATGTGCATGTTTAGATCATCGTCAGTCACTGGCTTAGACACCACGGCCAACTGGTGAGCAATTAAACTACCCCTTTGAAACAGTTCATCAATAGAACTAGTCCTTTTTCAAGGTAGTAAGCTGTTGTTAAGTTGCATAACTTTGGATCTAGATTGAGCAGCAAATATTTTCTTTAGTTTGGACCAGATGTCAAATGAAGTAAGCAATCCAATAACATGAACATGTATAGGTTTAGACCAAGAAGAAATGATCGATCCTGACATCAATTGATCCAACTTAATCCAACCAATGTATTCTGGGTTTTCAAATGTAGTACCTTCTTGTGCAATATACTGAGGAGGGCATTGCTTGGTTCCATCTATAAACCCTTGTAGGTTATATGAGATGAGCAGAGGAGTGAATTGGCTCTCCCATAAAAGATAGTTATCTGACGTGAGCTTCACTCCAAGAAAATGCTGCAGACTAGTTGGAGCATTGATGCAGTGAGGGCTGACGTCCGAGAGCCACCAGAACTGGTAGAAGATGAACTTGAGGAGGCAGCCATGAGATCACACTCCAATACCAAGCAACCTGCACAAGCACAAGCATGTGCACGTCACGAGCTTCGTATGCTAGGGGTCTGGCAACTTAAACCAGCAACCTGCACCTATTGGAATACCTGGATGGTTGTAATTTAAATTTAATAACTTCGAAGCTAACTACACCTTCTCATAGAGATATAGAATAGATGGACCCATTGTTGTTACGAAAAGCATTTATCTGCTTTACCTTCTAAGAAGAGGGTCCGTGTTATTTTCTTTGAACCCATGAACTATGCATGAATGGTTACTGTATAAAAATAAGATTGTCGATAAAGATATCCATGAACAAGGATATTTATTCAACCCTTTTCTGGGTCTTCTCTATAACAAATGCCTTTTGGGGGACATGAAGCTCGTTAGTCTTGAACTATTGTCACTCCAATTAGTCATCTGTTCTTCGTGGTGTGTTTCCAGTCTCCTCTTACGAGCTTTTCACTACTCAGTAAATTCGAGAAACGAGTGTCATTATTCTGAATGGTTTTACATGTGATTAAAAGTCAGCCCTTAACAAGTGAGACGTCAAACAGTAATGTTTTTATTTTCCTATTCAAATTATAGTTAATTCTTAATATATGCTGAAACATATTAGTTTAAAGGGTGTATCGTGTCCTGCTCAGGTCCAGATGCAGTCTAGACCATGAAGGCAGGGGAATGGAGGGGCCTTCAAGATATAATTGGGTGGTGGAATGCTAATCTCCTTCTCACCCGAAGTACATTAGCTTTAAGATCTTGACATTCCAAAAGAATACTTTTCAATTAAAGCCAAAACGTAAACCACTAAGACACAGCAATAGTATATTTGTGTGCGCACAGACTTATGACAGTACTCTTAAACGCTGTGATGGTCTAGCGATGGATGGGAGTCCTGGAATTCGTGTGCAACTCTACCTATTTTAAATGTGGTGTCAAATAAATGAAAATGTGAATCTATCTTTTGCAGATCTGTTAAATTTTGATCAGATATATATTGAATGTGGAACTGCATACTATAGACTAAAGTTTGGTGGCAAAGGGTAGTTTCGTTGTTAGACCATTTATTATGACATTTAATACTATACAAGTGTAGATAATTATGGCTTAATCTAATGTACTATAATTTCTTGAACATTTTTAAGTATTAATATTAAAATAGTAACTTCAGCAGAACGGTGATTGTGCGACAGA
This sequence comes from Nymphaea colorata, assembly GCF_008831285.2. Taxonomy (NCBI): domain Eukaryota; kingdom Viridiplantae; phylum Streptophyta; class Magnoliopsida; order Nymphaeales; family Nymphaeaceae; genus Nymphaea; species Nymphaea colorata. The sequence continues at coordinate 699,631 of NC_045141.1, read as the reverse complement.
GAGAGAGAGAGTGTGCATAATATATTCAAATGGGTGCTATAGGTACTTTTACTTTACAACTAAAATTGGCAACTTAGATTAAGTGGATGCCTTTATACTGAAGGATGAAACTTTCATAACGCTTAAGAAGTTAAAAATTAAAGTTAAGAAGGTTTTGGAACATATTGTCAAAATACAAGGGTTAAACATACTGGGTTGGCTTAATTAAATAACAAGAACAATAGTAAAAATAACAGCAACAATAATAATAATAATAATAACAATAACATGAATAACAAGATCTAATGAAAAATGAGAACTGAAAAAGAGAAATAACTAAAGCTGACAAAGTACGAGAAGAATGAACATGAAGAGTGACCGAGCAATAAGAACAAAGAAGGATTTCGCATGTTCGTGTGAAGATGACGTAGATATAGAATCTGATGTGATGATGTATGCTGCCAATTGACGGTGGATTTGATGAGAGATGGATAGCACTTGAATTAATAATGCGTCACAAATGCCTCTGTAACGTCATCTGAGATCTTCATCTCCCATATTTCTCGACGCCATTTTCTATTTCCTTGTCGGCATTTAATTCCTCAAGCTTCCGGAGACCCATGGGGTTCATCGTCCTATTAGTCTTTCGTGGGGGAACTAGTTATTAGGGATGTCAGTGAATCTGATTCAGATCAAATATCCGATCAAGTTTCCTTAAATAAATCAGATTTGAAAAGAAGAGAAATTTGATATCCAAATAAAAAATCAGATAGAATTCGATATTAAAAATTGGCATCCGATTAAATTTGGATTCAGACTCAGTATCAAATGGATACCCAATCGGAAAGAGAAAAAGATAATGGATATATAAACCCAAATTTACAGATCCGAATCTAAATACAGTATTTTATTCAACATTATTATAAATTTATAAACTTGAATCCAAATTTGAATCCCCAATTTTTAAGTAATATCGTCCGATTCTGAAGCCAATACAAACTTGGTCGAGCACATGACAAGGTTTAGGCCACCTCCTGATCTACTCCAAGTGATATTTTGTTCATAAGCCTTCTTGCTTTTATGGCTGCATTTTTTAATCAGTACCCATGAGACCACGTTACATGCACGGTCCATAGCCTTTAAGAAAAGGACAAGTGCCCCTCCTGGCCCACTGGCTCCCTAGCCCACTTTTGCGGTACTTGGCATCCACAAGAGCCTGTGCACCAGCATAGGCATATAACCAGCTTTGAACATCCACCCATGTCATCGATACTAGACTAAACACATGAGAGGGAGAGAAAGAGAGCTTCTGTGATGGAAACAGGGATGGGGAGCATATGAAGAAGGGGTAGAGAGTTTATTTCCTCCCTTAGGTGTAAAGTGTGTCGCAGGCCTCCTCATGAGCTTGTTGTTGGCAACTCCACCATCATCAACGTCATCGTCGTCGTTTTTAAGAGATTTACTGGAGGAAGTATGATTTAGCAATTTCCAACCTTCACGAGGTTATGAAGCTCAAACGGAAGAACGTTTGGGCATTCTGCCTCTTGGGATTTGTTATAAAAAATGAAAACCAATTCTGCTTCACAAGGCTATGAAGCTCAAACGGATTTGTTTACACCTATTGTAAAGCTGTAAAATTGAATAGTGGTGTTCCCTGTCACGCATGTGGAATTCTCTAGAAGTTTGAAGGCATAATTCTGTTGTAATAGAAAATATTCTTTTATGCCTGTAATTCATTATGTGCAGAAAGAGTATAAATATGTGAAAGGAAGAAGAGCACGAAGCTTTGTTCCATCATGCTCAGCCTTCTCTGTTGTGCGCTGTTGATTCCATCGCAGCCTTGATTTTCTCTTGTGCGCACTCTGATACTCACATGGTCTCAGGGCCATGGCCTCAACAGGCAATGCTTCCAACTCTTCTTCAGCTGGTGGAGCAGAGTCCTCTTATGGTATTGTATTGGTTTCACAATTAGTGACTAGTGAAAACTACTCAACCTGGAGTTGTGCTATGATAATGGCACTGTATGCCAAAAAGAAGTTGACCTTTGTTGATGGCAGTCTTCCTAAACCCAGCGTTGCAGCTCATGAGATCAAGATGTGGAGACGTTGCAATCACATGAACCTTCATGGATTCTTAACTCCATCTCGAAAGAATTATCAGGCAATATCATCTACGCCACCACAGCTATTGAAGTGTGGGCAGACGTAAAGAACCGATTCACTGAAAGCACAACCCCTCATAAGTACCCGCTCAAATCCTCCATCAGTCCTTTGAATCAAGAAAATATATCTGTTGCTCTTTATTTTACAAAACTGAAATCCTACTGGGATAACCTTTCATCCTATGATGTCCTTCGGAATGCTCTTGTGGTGCCTTGAATGTGGTTGCTGAAAGGCAACAAGAAGAGAGAGTCATTGAATTTCTTATGGGATTGAATGATTCATTCAATGCTATAAGAAGGCATATTCTTCTTATGGATCCCCTGCCCTCTCTACAAAAGACTTATGCACTGGTCCTTCAAGAGGAGAAGCAGAGAGAAGCTCGTCTTCAAAGTAGTGCTGTCGAGCATGTTGGTATCTCAGCAAGTGCAGGCTTGAACGCCTTCAAAGACAAGCAAAACCACAATACTTCTGCAATTACAGCAATTGCTAGACATCAAAGGAAGGATACTTCAAATTAAATGGTTACCCTCCAAACTTTAAAGGTGGAAAATAGTGGCAAGACAAGGGGGCTATTATCAACGCCTCTGTTGGAGAGAAAACTGATTCCACTGCCTTAATCTCCACCACGCATGGCAAATAGTCCAACAAGGACATTGCTCCAACTCTAACTCAACATGAATATATTCAATTAAAATAACTCCTCAAAAATGGATCAGTAACCCAAATAAACTCTGAAGGTATGTCACCCTTCAAACTTGACACCTGGGTAATAGATATTGGTGCTAGTCACCACATGTCATGTTGCCTTCAATCATTGCTAGATGATACAAAATTAGCTGTTTCATTGTCTATTAGAGTTTCTGACACAGTTTATGCTACACATGTCCGTAAAGTTGTTTTGTCAGCTTCCATTTTTCTTGAAAACGTGTATTATCTTCCAATTTTGCTTACAACATGTTATCTGTGAGCAGATTTATTCAGCAAACCAAATGTCATTTGATTTTCTCGACTACTGGGTGCTTTGTGCAGGACCCGATCTCCATGATGAGGACTGAGCTGGGTGATTCATCAGGTGGACTCTTCATTTTCCACTGTAGACTGCTTGTTTACGGAACCCACTCAATCAGATTTTGATGTTTGGCATCTGAGACTTGGGCACCCATCTCGCTCAAAGAATCAAATGCTCTGAAAGCATGACTCTGTCATTAAGTTGTCAAATAATTTCTGTAAAGTCTGTCGTGTTGCTAAACAATCTAAAGTGACATTCAAATTAAGTGAATGTTGTTTTGCTAAACCTCTTGATTTGCTACATTGTGATACTCCCAAGCATCACATACTCGAACACATTACTTTTTGTCTATTATGGATGATTTTTCAAGAGCCATGTGGTTTTACCTAATGAAGTATAAAAGTGAAATAGGTGATCTACTTAAACATTTCATTAATATGAGTGAGCTACAATTCAAAATTGATGTGTTAAAATCATGATAGATAGTGGAACCAAGTTCTTCTCAAATGACATAATTTTTTTTTTTCTGTGATAGAGATATCCTACATCAACATTCATGCCCCTACATGCCTCAACAAAACGGGGTGGCTTAGAGAAAGCATTGGTGCATCTTGAATGTGGCGCGTGCTCTCAAGTTTCTGTTAGGCCTACCCTTAAAATGTTGGGACCTATGTGTATTAAGCCACATATTTAATAAATAGGACCCCATCAAAAAAAAATTGACAATCAAACTCCCTTTGAAAAATTATTTAAAAGAAAACCAACTTACAATCATCAATGTGTGTTTCGTTGCTTGTGTTTTGCTTCCTACCTCCGACCACGTGGAAAATTTGATTACAGGGCTCATCGAGGTGTGTTCATTGGGTATCCTACTGAACAAAAAGGCTACAAACTACTTGATTTGGAAACAAAAAAAAATCGTTAGTAGGGATGCAGTCTTCAATGAAACAGAATTTCCCATCAAACTCTCAAAGGATCAAAGCAAAGTCTCATATTTTCCAGTTATTCATTTCATATTTGATCACAATCATATACTTGAGAACAGAAATTCGAGTGAGCAAGGCCCATGTTCTTGTCAACTGACTGAAAGCCAAGATGAGGACATGACTACTGATTGCACAAACATTGAATAACCACCCAAAATTGTTTCAGAATCAAGTGGTGAGGCTGAAACAAACACTTCCCAAGAAACTTTACCAAGCCCTCAATAACCAGTGCAAATCATCCAGAATATCAAAGCCATCCATTTTATTGGAGGTTTTTTACAGTGGTATGGTCCATCCTGATTCAGTGGTATGGAAAAGGGCTTCTACAAGGTATCTTTTGTCATAAGTTTTGTGACTTTTGTCTTTTTCCCATTTTTCCGGTGCTCTTAAAAACTTTCGGTTGAATATCTCTTCAAACCGAACCTTAATCCTTTAGTCAGGCAGAGCAAGATCCAAATTGGAAAAGAGCCATGCAAGAAGAAATTAAGGCATTGGAATCAAACAACACTTGGACGCTAATCTCTCCTTCAACCAATGTCAAACCCATCAGCTTCAAGTGCTTTTATTGAAATAGAAAGGTTCCAAGCTAGATTAGTGGCCAAAGGGTATGCACAAGTGGAAGGCTTGTATTACTATTCGTTGTTTGATAGCAGCAACTGCAAAACGAAATTGGATGCTGCAACAAATGTACGTATATAATGCCTTTCTAAACGGGAAATTTGGATGAAGAAGTCTACAATACGTTGCCTCCTAGTCATTGTGAGAAAGGAGAAACAAAATTGTGCAAGCTAAACAAGTTTATCTATGGGCTGAAACATGCTCCCCAAACTGGTTCTTGAAGTTCTCGTCAAAAGTAATAAATTATGGTTTTATGCAATCCAAGTGTGATTACATGCTGTGTGCACATCAAAGAGAAAGTGTGTGCTTGGCAATTTTAGTGTACGTCGACGATGTCATTATTGAAGGAAATGAATGAAATACATATAAAACTTTAAAGTGTATCTTGACAAAAGATTTTGCATGAAAGACATGGACAACTTAAAATATTTCCTTGTCCTAGAGCTTACCAAAGGGAAGAAATGAATATTTTCATCACAGCGCAAGTATGATTGTGGCATTCTTGATGAATTTGGACTTCTCAATGCCAAGCCATCTGAGGACCCCATGGAACCTAGTCAAACCCTTGCGGTCAATGGTGTTGAAGATTTAAAAAATCCTTCATTGTTCCGAAGACTTGGGGGCATCTTATATATATGACTATAACCAGGTCAGAAATAGTTTTTTCTGTTCACTCTCTTAGCCACCATATGCAGAAACTGACAACTACTCACTACAATGCTGCTATAAAAGTATTACGCCATCTCAAACTTCACCAGGTCAAGGAATTTTTCTTTTAGTAGACGATAATTTCAATTTTGATGCCGACTAGGGAGCTTGCAAAGACACCAGAAGATCAATCTCTGGTTACTGTGTTTACTTGGGAGAACATCTAATCTTCTGAAAAGCAAAAAAACTGAACATACTATCTCGTATCTCAGCCGAAGTAGAATATCACGCTATTGCAAACTCCTGCTGTGAATTTATCTGGCTAAGATATCTTCTAAAAGATCTCCAAGTGCCTCCTTCACCAGCGTAGCTTCTTTGTGACAACAAAACATCATTAAAAATAGCAGTGAGCCCCATTTTACTTGATTGAACCAAGCATGTAGAGATCGACTGCCATCTAGTGCATGATCAAGTAAAAAATGGAACAATTGTCACAATCTATGTTCCATCATTCTTACATCTGGCTGATCTATTTACCAAGTCTCTTGTCAAAGGTCAATTCAATTTTTTAAAGTTTAAAATGGGTTTTGGAGACCCACACACACCAGTTTAAAGGAGGGGTGTTATGAAAAAGGAAAACAAATTCTTAAAGTTGTGTTATTAACTTTGTTTTCTTTACGCCCATTGCAGAGCTGTAAAATTGAATTGTGGTGTTCCTTGTGACACATGGAATTCTCTATAAGGTTGAAGGCATGATTTTGTTATATATATAAAAAAATATTCTTTCATTTCTGTAATTGATTATGTACAGAAAGGATTCAAATATGTGAAATGAAGAAGAGCACGATGCTCTGTTCCATCCATTTACAGCCTTCTCTGTTGTGTCCAATTGTTTCCATCGCAACCCTTATTTTCTCTTGTGCGTCATCTGAAACTCGGAAGATCTTGCAAGGGGAGGAAAGGAGTTGGGTGGTGGACGAGGTTAGTTGGGCTTGTGATGATGCGCAACAGGTTGATGTATTATCTGGAGGTGCTCAGAAGCAACCATTTAAATGCGTTTTCATAATTACTTAGGCGACATTAGTATGCTAGCAACAACTTTTACATTGCAGAAGTGATTTGTCATTTTTCAGGCGAATTTTCTACCTGCATCTTAGTTTGAATTTGAATTTATTGTGATAAAAGTAATGTTGCACATAATGTGATTCCATTCTATAGACGACCTACTAATTCTTGGACGTCAGGTGATGTGGTTGTAGAGCTCTAGGATATAGATGCATATCTGAGAGACATGAAGCAATAAACTTGGTAGACTAATTAAATGACATATTGATGATATAGTGTTAGCTCATATGGAGCAACATTTATGTTCACTTTTAATTTGTTGGACTTCAGTTTGACTGAATAGAAAGATGATCTCCATAGTTGTGGGGAAGTGAAGATTAATGAATTGGCTTGAGGTTCTTGGAGATAATTTAGAGAAAGACACTTATTTGAAATGAACAGGTAACAGGCATGCAAGCTAAGAAATACAATGATGGTGTTGATGCACATACATATAACTATTTCCAAACGTAGACACATACAAATATGCATAGCAAAATTTACAGCAGTACTGTTTAATGCAGTGATTTTAAAACCAATTATATGTAATCAGATTTTCTCATATAGTCTGGTTTGTTGGGGTATCCTCAAAGAACAAAGTCAAGGTGCAGAATTAAACCTTTCTAGCATATTTGTTCAGCATAAGGTTTTAAAAATCATGAACAACGACTTCCATTGGCAAATGCTAATCCAGTGAAGGTGGCCAACTATGTAGCCCTTATGGCCTTTCATTTTCTAGGCTGGCAGCATGGGGCCAAATCAAGACGTTGAATGCCTTTGTCTCATAAAATCAGGACTTCATATGCTACTTGATGCTTATTAATTTGCTGCGCTTTAGAGCAAAAAGTTGATGTTGTTCTAGTCCGTTTGGTGTGCTGGCTGGTTGTACGAGATGGATTTTCTATATGGGGCATTTATTAAACCACATGAGATGCAGATAATGATTATATGAAAGCATTAACAAAAACTGTACAACACTGCGTTGACTACATTGCCACAATTATAAAAGAAAATGGTGGCACTATGGGAAGGAAAAACCATTAGACAAAACATTTTTATGAACATTTGGGGAGTGGGGGAAGACAGATAGACTCTTTAAGATTTAACGTTTGGGGATCGAGGGAGGAGAGAGATAGAGTTGAACATTTGGGTTAAGAGAGAGGAAGTGTGTGTGTGTTCTGAAAAGGAAATTAATTAAACCACCAGGGCCTTAATGAGAGAGAGAGAGAGAGAGATACAGATTTAGTCCTGTATCGAAGCAACAGGGGGGAGAAGGTGAGAGAATCTTATTAGAAAACAACAAGAGCTGCAAACTTATGGTACAGTTGACTGGTTGGACAAGATCTAGACTTGGATGAAACCTGGACCATTAATTTTAAGCTATGTCACCAGAGTTTGGGGTGCGGGTGCCGGTGCGGATGCCAGATCGGTACATTCCAACAAATTTAGGTGTCGTGGTGCGGTGAGGATATTTTATTATTATTATTATTAATTTATTATATAACAGAATAAGCATGTATATATTATTATTATAATTTAGTTATTAATGTATATAACATATTTGAATAATTGTATTGCGTAGGAAAATATCAAAACAACAATATTTGTATTATAGTAATTTAGTAATATGACATTCTAACTGGGCTCGGGTGTGAGTCGGAGCCACACCCATGTCCGGTGCACACCCGACTTGGGTGCGACAGTAAAATAAAAGAGTACGGTGATTTAGATCTTAAGTTGGATATTCAAAATCCAAATTCTGGATTTGAATATGGGGTGTGTGTGTGTACATATATATATATATATATATATAAGTTAGATTTGGATATGATATATAAGTTCTTTCATTCACATCCGAATCTGAGTTCATATCCAAAAAACCAAATATGGTAATATCTGATTCAAATCCAATCCCTTGGCATTGACATCCCAGTCATATTTAGAAGTGACTTTCCTGAACCCCTGAAGCTAAGCCTTCGCTGTTCGCTGTGGCATTAATGTCAAGTGTAGGCGTGATTTTGGCTGAATATCAGAACATATAGGCCCCAAATTGTAAATAGTAATTACCATCAGACCGGCGTCCTTTAAAGCACACAGAATTTTTTATCCTTATAAAATTCACATCTGGAGTTGAAAAGTTGGCTTGAAAAATATACCCAACGATGCCTACCCATGTATATATACAAGTGAAATAAAATTTACACATTTACATTGACCTTCACACTGAACATGTGAGTCGTGACTTTTGACCCCATATACCCAACGACGATCGACCCGTCGTGAAATTTCCCCGAAATTGTCGGCTTTTGTTGAATTGGCAGTTTTTTGCTCGCTTCCTTGCCATTGAGAAGAAGAACACAGAGGGAAGATATGGACGTCGTCATTACGTTCATCCAGGCCTGGCGACGCCTCTTGGAACCGAGTTCTGGAAATCCAGAAGAGAACAGGGAGAACCCTCCAATTCCTAATCCTCTGGTATCCCCATCGGGTGCGTTCGAGGACCTGTCCATTGCGATCCGCCCAGAGGAGGACTTAGAGGTGGACGAGCAAGACGAAGTCACCGGAACATCGGCCGACGACAGAGATGGACGTTGAGTTGGGAGAAGGCCGAATTAGGAGCCGGCAGGCTCACCAGCCACAACCACTCCATGCATCGCTCCTGCTTGTCGATTGCTTCCTCCCAAAGTTTTCTCTTTCTCTCGTTGTGAATTGCTTCTTTCTGAAAGCTTCTCATTTAATTTGTCCAAAAGGTGGAGGGGGTGTGACGCCTTCACAAAGCTGCATGGCTAAGCTGAACGTGGCGATTGGGCTTGCTCTTCTCAACTCGTCAGTTTTCCCAGCCCACTCCCTTTCCCACATCTTGTACATGACCTTAACTGCAGTGGGAATTGTCATCTCACTCTTCCTTTACTATGCAGGTAGGCAGTGCTTGCACTTTCTTGTGTGTGGACCTCGTTCATGGTTATGTTAATATCAACTATTCAGTACTTTTCTTCTCTGATGTACAACCCAAGAAAGAATAACGAAAGTAGGTTGTCACAGGTGAGTGCGTGCCGAAGAAGATCCAGCAGCCCCTTCTACTGGTCTCCACCATGGCCCTTTTAGGAGCTCTTTCAATGCTCGCTGTTGGGGCTTCAGTACATACTTGGTCAGTTCAATTTTACAGTACAATTTGACGTTTTAAACGAAGCAGACCAATCTGGGGCATATTAGTTACCAATTGGGGCCTTTATTTTCCATTTTCCGGTCAGGTTATAAGGCCCTCCTTCTGTCCCTCATACGTTTCAAACCAAAGCCAAAGCTTCACGACAAACACTTGATTGACCAGATTAGATATATATTGATGGAATCCCGTTTGAAAAGTAGAGCGTGAATCCGAATGCATTTTTCTCCATTAGCAAATGCAAGAGCTCTTTCTAAAAGCTAACTATTTTCTGAATGCCAAACACCAACAAACTGAAGCTGTTATTTCTTGGATGGGGATGAAAAGGGAAGATAATGGTATGTGGGAAGTTAGTATATGCGGGTTCAGTGCAATGACACTGTGAAATGGCATATACAGCATTCATTTCTGTGATCCTAATCCGTTCACGTGTTTCAAAATTAACAATATGATGAGGAGACCTACCTGACTTGGTGATGCTGAAGGGAATGTGCGGAAAAGGAGCGAAGGGAGAGGCCACATGAGAGAAAGGCCGACTAGGGGGAGTGTCTTGGAATCTAAACCTAAAGTAGGAAGTGAAAGTGGGAAAGATTAATTGCAATGGCAGATTTGTTAAAGATGACTCTTATTTTGGTTGATATATAGGCCAAACTGCTCAAATATGCCATAATATGCTTAGTATAACTTGTGTACGTAGTGCCCCAAGTGAAGGTGTGCTTGGAAAGACCGACTTAGAAAAACACTTCAGTATTTTATTCATGTTATAATTCAAGTGAAGGTGTGCTATGAAGTGCAAAATGATCAAAGCACATCATTCAAAAATGTCAAATGCAATCAGCAAACAAGTCAAAAAAGAAAATGTAACAGAAAAGAATTGGTGCTCAGCCAAATTATCCATCAAAAGCCTTATATTCCTTGAGAAAGCATTTGTCTCAGAATCCAATTTACAAATTCTTCAGCTCAACCACGATTGCCAAAATGTGTCTAACTGTGAAGAATCTGTGGTTGACTTTCTCAACCATTTGATGTTTCTAACTGATTCACTTAGTTTAGTTGTTGAAGTTATAAAGGAGGATATCTTAGTTATATATGCATGTACATAGTGGCTTAGGAAATGAATATAAAGGTTTTGTCATAACTATGACAACTTGAAAATCTCTTCCCTCATTCTGGGAAATGCATGATATTCTCATAAATCAAGAGAAGTGATTAGAACTCTTCAATGGAAATCCGCAATCAGCGTGTGGATCATCAATAGTTGGCTTCTTTGCTCAAAATAGGTGTAACCTTGGCAAAGGTAGAGGTTGTAGTAGAGGTGATAAATGATTCTAGAGTGTAGGAAAAGGTATATATCCAAGTTCATTATGGATAGAAAAGTCAAGTAATTGGTCAATTATGTGGTAGGAGGAATAAAATGGCCAAGATTGCTGGAATTTACTAGAGGCATTCATGGAAATGACTATGAAGTCAAAGCAAGACAATCAATGGCATCCAAATACAAGTACTGTTCATCATGTTGCGAGTTTAGTCTATGTTTGATGTCAGATATGAGTGTTTTGGTTTAGTTAGTGTCATGGTAGGAAATAATGTGAATGGCCCAATGGAAAATTGAGGCAAATCAATTAAAAAATAAGAGGTTTCTATTAACCCATGACCATGTTTTAGAAATAAAGTAAAATCTTCCTTCCATATCTAATATATGCAAAGGTAAGAAGTGCAATATTGAGTTAACAAATCTATTTTTTTTAGGTTAAGGATGAGATGAACAAGAAAATGCAGTTTGGAGAGGGGAAGCGGTAAAGACAATATGTATGTCTACCTAATGGATAAACGGGCAAGTGGCTGGAATAAAGTGGACCAATCCCATAAATTTGAATCTTTATTTGCTAGTTCATGTCATACTACAATTTCAAATTTTGTGTGGCATGATAGATCAAGATAGGCTAGTAATTATGTAATGAATCTGTTGAGAAATGATGATGTTATTTTGAAGGCAAAAAACAAAATACAGAAATATGTTTTAATGGCCTTCTTACAAAATGTGGTTGTTTGCGATTTCAAATCTTTAAGCATATTTATGATTTTTCCTTTCTAAACAATGCATGTTGACCTATGAGGACTCGTAATTGTTAGCCTGCTGTAGTACAATCAGAAGTTACGTGAAAGTTTGTTCATCTGCTGGAATCTCTAGAGGGATTTGGTAGTGGAGAACTATTGTGCAGAATATTTTCTATTAAGATAAGGATCATTACTAGCAGATAAATTTAATTGTAAATAGAAAAAAATAGTTTTATTAATCGTCTATAAGGGCACTTATTGTAATTAGGACAGATATCATTTGATTCTTCTCAACAAACTTCTTGCACACTATTAGAGTTTAGTAACCAAGGAAGTGCTCTTTTAGCCTCTCCATCACATGTGTATGTGCTTTCTGTTTTGCTCTAATACCCTATTTCGTTCTATTTTACTTGTGCTTTGTTTTCCACCATATGTAGTTTTGATTTTATTATGGTATCAGAGCTCTAAGCACTTCTTCTTTGAGCATGATCTTGGTCTCTTATTGACCACTATGTGGTTATTTAATGATCATCATCTGGTCATCCCTGCTTGCACTTTCATCTTGGTCAACATATGGCAAAAACAAATGTAAATATGAATTCACTTACTAGAGAAAACCCAATCACCTCCAGTTCAAATACTTTGTCTGACATCAACATAGTATTTGACATCCCTTATTTGATGCATCATTTGGACAACCCATGAGATTTGTTGGTGAATTAGTATCTCAGTGGTAATAGCTATGGCACTTGGACATGGCCAATGATGATGGCACTTGCCACTAAGAACAAAATATCATTCATTAATGGTTCATTGCCTATGCTTGAAGTTTTTTCTCTAAATTTACTGTTGAGATCTTATTACAATTGTATGGTCTTGTTCTAGATCATCAACTCATTATCTCATAAAATAGAAGATAGTGTTATATATACTGCCATAGAGAGAAAAGTACAATTAGATTTACAAGAATGCTTTTACCAAAGTACCACAAAAATTTCAAATTAAGATTGTGACTAGTAAGATTAATGAAGATGCATTTTCTATATCAGCATACTATATGAAATTTAATGCCAACTGGGATGAGTTGGCCTCATATGATCCTCTTCTAGTATTTTCGTAGGGAGAAATGATAGAAGGAGAGGGGATCTCCCTGATGAAGCCCCCCCTGACTATAAAAAAATTTCATTTATTCCTTTAATAATGAGAGCATATGTGTTTGTTTCTTCAAAATAATTCCCTTAGAAACCCAATTATCACAAAAACCAAGGTGGTGTATGGATTTCCTAATGAAGTTTCATTTAACTTTGTCCTACACCTTTGACATATCAAGGTTCAGAAGCATTGATTGGAAGTTATGGTTAGCAAAACTATTAACCATCTAGTAGCATCCAAACCTATTCATGAATATGTTTATTAGGCAGAAATGCTCCTTGATCTTGATTAACAGTTCTAATCAGGATCTTTTCCATTCTAGCTGCCATGACTTTTGAAATAATCTTGTAAATGCTATTGCAGAATGCATTGAGCTGAAACTCTGTGATGTTGGAAGCATTAGGAGTTTGTCTACTATGGTAACCTCTTTTGGAGATGGTGAGATACTTTCATCCTTGAACCATCGGGGATCTTGATGTGGTTGGAGAGTTTCTACTACATTATAGTCCTGCATTAAATGAGACGTTGTCTTGCATCTTGAGCAAAATTTTATTTGTGCTTTTCATTCAACTCTTTGTGATCAGACAACATCATAATTGCCACACTCCAACTCCACCACTGGACAGAACGTGAAGGAATGTAGTATCTCCACACAAATTCAAGCATATCCTATCTGCAGTTGAACCTTTGTGAAGGGATCGACTTCCGTCCACTCCACACAAATTCGAGCATATCCTCCTTGTCGGTTCCCTGGATCGAGGACCACCTCATGGTCTCCCCTGGCATCTCTAGGATCATCATCCGGGGTGGGGGCCTTGCTTCCTCACAGTTGCTGCATCGTCTCCTAGAAGCATAGCCAGGGGAAAGAGAGAAATGAAAGATCCTATGAAAGGAGCCCTAAAAAAACCCTAGAAGAGCTTCTCCCTCCTAAGACCCTACTAGATTTTCTAAAGGATCAACTAAATTTGGACAAACATAATAGCAGCATACATAATAACCACAATTAATTAATAAGTGAAACTAAAATATAATTGCAATAATTTCATATAGATGATAACTATTGCATGCATGCATACTAACATTCATGCGAAACTGGTTACCTGTGTATCCAATTTTATAAGCCTCTTGAGTTGTCACTTTCTCCCTCTCTTGTTTATCTTTTTTTTTCATTTACAGCTCAAACTTGATTCGTTTAACATTTCAAGTATACATTTGAACTTGAGCTCAACTCATTTATAAACAAGTCGAGTTCGAGTTGAGCTTCAACGAGTGAGTTTGATCAAATCGAGTTCGAGCTGGCTCAACTTGTTGTACAGCCCTAAGTGGACCTCTCTTTTAGACATATAATATTAATCTACTTATTGATCCAGTCTTTTGTGATGCACCGAGGGAAAGGGTGTGAGGTTTCAACATCTTATCAAATTACCAAAAACTACCAGGATGAGCTTTGTCCTTTTAAAAATAAGCTCTGACACCATAATAGAGAAAGAGAGAAAAGGAAAGATAGGTAGGCGATACAAATTATAGAGGTTCGGTCATTTGACCTACATCCTCTCTCTCATACCAATTTTTCATGTATTTTGGTATGAGGTTCCATTTTCTTTTATATGTTTACAGTTCACAACGTGACACTTATTTTTCTTAAGAAAAAATTTTCAACAGTGTATTTTCATTCAATTCTGATTTTTCATGAATGTTGGATTCATGCCCACTTGCCTCTTCTCTCTCTCTCTCTTTTCTTTTTCCCTTTATTTCGTCCGATCATCTCATCCAGTGCTGGATTAGATACTCCTTCCATTTCTGAAAATCTGAACGTTAAGCATGTCTCAACATGAGGGAGATTCAACTGCGTGCACACGTTTGTGCAAACAACTAAAATTAGTCTTTTAATATTTTAGATTTTTTTATAATGGTCTGTACATTTTAATCTTTTAATATTTTTATAATTCCTTTTTTGCCCTTTAAAAGTCTTCTTTAAAACAAACTTCATGTGCAAAGAAACTTGCAACTTGAACCAGCAACCTGCCACCTACTGTAATAGTTGGATGGTTGTAATTTAAATTTAATAACTTGGAAGCTAACTGCACTTTCTGATAGAGACATGGAATAGATGGATCCATTTTTGTTATGAAAAGCATTTATCTGCTTTGACTGTTAAGAAGAGGGTCCTTGTTATTTTCTTTGAACCCATGAACTATGCATGAACGGTTATTCTGAAACCAAGACAAACTTGGTCGAGCACATGACGAGGTTTAGGCCACCTCTAGCATATCCTCCAAGTGATATTTTGTTCATAAGCCTTCTTGCTTTTATAGCTGCATTTTTTAATCAATACCCACGAGATGAGGTTACATGCATGGTCCATAGCCTTTAAGAAAATGACAAGTGCCCCCCCTGCCCCCTGCCCATTGGCTCCCTTTCCCACTTTGAGGGGTACTTGGCGTCCATAGGATCTTGGCACAAGCCTAGGCATATAACCAGCTTTGAACATCCACCCATGTCATCGATACTAGAATAAACACATGAGAGAGATAGAACTTGTCAGTGAGGGAAACAGGGATAGGGAGCACATGAAGAAGGGGTTGAGAGTTTATTTCCTCTCTTAAGTGTAAAGTGTGTCGTAGGCCTCCTCATGAGCTTGTTGTTGCCAACTCCACCATCATCGACATCATCATTGTCTTCTCAAGAGATTTAGTGGAGAAAGTATGACTTAGCAATTTCCAACCTTCAGGAGGCTATGAAGCTCAAATGAAAGAGCGTTAGGGCATTCTGCCTCTTGGAATCTGTTATGGAAAATGAAAATGAATTCTTAAAGCTAATCTGTTATGGAAAATGAAAATGAATTCTTAAAGCTATGTGATATTAACTTTGTTTTTTTACACCTATTGTAAAGCCGTAAAATTGAATTGTGGTATTCCTTGCCACGCATGTGAAATTCTATAGAAGGTTGAAGGCATGATTTGGTTGTAAAAGAAAATATTCTTTGATGCCTGTAAAAAAATTGATTATGTACAGAAAGAGTATAAATATGTGAGAGGAAGAAGCGCATGATGCTATGTTCCATCCACTCCCAGCCTCCTTGGTTATGCCCTGTTGATTCCGTGGCAGCCCTGATTTTCTCCTGTGCGTCATCTGAAACTCGAAAGATATTGCAAGGGGAGGAAAGGAGTGCTGGCGGATGAGGAGTGTTGGGCTTGTGATGAGGGGCCAAAAAAGACATTGATGTATTTTTCTATATCCCTGCCTCCTTTTTTCCCAAAAGTTCTTTATATGGCTAGATTTATTTTGCATCGGTACAAATTGTTCCAAAAAAATGTCAAATTGCGCGCTTCAATTTGGTTGTTAATTCTGTTGGACAGTGGCCCTGAGCCCTATCCTTCATCTCGTAACTGCAAGCCAGATTGAAATTCAAAGTTTATTTTGTTACCATTTATGAACCTGCAAAAATATTCTCTGGCAATAACCACAGCTGGGATTCAGGAAATCCTGGGCGGCAGACTATAAATTTTCAGCTTATGTTCATCTGAAGGTTGATCATTAGATTAACCTTGCGACGCCTCCCAAAATGATGTAGTTAGCTATAAAAATATTGTTCTTGCTTAAACGAGCCTTGAGTCTGCCCATTCAATACCTGTCACAGGATACTTTGCTCAAGGTTCAGTGTCGAGCACAAGCTAGGTCTTGGTTTGTTGAGTGGAGTTTGAACTGACCCTTTAAAGCACAATGGCTCGAGCATGACAAAACATGAGCAGAGTTGGTATCTAGCCCACTTGTGTATAACCACAACTATAATATATGCTATTGGCAACGGCTTTTACCATATCCAATAGTCATAATGCAGTTGCCAATAATAAACTTATTTGGAAATACTCTTGCCCTAGAGAATAGATAAGGTTGCCCTTGCCCTTTACAGCATGGGGAAAAGTCTTTTGTTAGGCCAAGGGTCATTGCTAATAATATCATTGGTAACAACTCGTTGAGTTATTGACAATGGTAGAAGTCGTTGCTGGAAGTTCCTGCGGTAGTGATTTCTTCACTGCTATAGGTCTCCTTTTTCTTTTGAAAACAAAACAAAATGCCCCTTTTATAGCAGGTAAGCCAGTTTTTTCTAATTTGAAAGTGGGATGGTTTCAAACAGATAATCTAGATCGATACCAACAAACAAAAACATAGACTACTGAAACAAACGAGATGAACACTTTATGCATCAGATTTTGGATTAACAAAAATACAGAAGGAAAAACGAACAAAAAAACAAGTCAGACTTTTAGGCTATATGCGAGTTAAATTACATGTCATTTCTTGTGAGGGTTGTCTTAAAATGTCATCAGAAAATTATGTACAACTTACAAATGCAGCTGTGAAGATTGAAACATCTCAAAAACATCCACCATCAAGTTATAAATCGTCACCTCTAAGAAAATGGCACCTGTGAGTCCTTCGTAAAGTTGCTGATCCCTTTGACAATCGTTTGTTTGTTAATTGATGCCATTGGCCCATTGTCATCACAACTCAGCTCAATAAAGTATGCGTTCCTAGAAAGAAGATTCATTTAGCTTTGTACACCATTCATCTTAATTTTCTCAATATGTTCTGTTTCTTTTATTCCCCCTGTAATGCAATTTGGATAGAGTGTGATCAGAACATCCCTCTCTTTTTTAGGAAACTTTGCTGGCCGTGACATGATCCTCTGACCTACAGCATCTCACATATAAAATGAAAAATTAATGAATAAGTGAAAATGAAGCAATGCTTTAGCCATTTCTGGATACAACATATAAAAGCTACAAAAGCCACAAAGAAAAACAGACACACTAGAAACTCCCCCCTTCACATGAACGTTTTGTGGATCAAAGATGAAAGGCCACTCAGAATCTGAAGCACATGCATGTTACATATTGAAAAATGTAAAAGACATAAAAAAAATAGTGCTGTTTTACACAGAATGCAACTGTAGATATAGCAGATCCAAATTGGAGACCAGCACTAATTAATCATTAACTTGGAATAAATAAACACATTAAAGATCATGATGAAGGTAAAGAGTTCAATACTAGTGTATGTGATGCAACTTGGTAGAGGTTTCCCTAAATCATCAGATTTAAAAAACATCGAATACAATTTACAAGACTAACAAAGCGGTAACTGTAAAAAATGTGGAAAGGCTAAGATTGGGAATATGAGTACATCCATAATATATTTCTTTTCATGGACAGTGAAATGGAAGAAAGCTCAGCTGAAGAATGTATGGGCATCATAAACAACAAATTCGAGTTGTGCATTTTCCAATCATTGTTCACCATGTGGCGTCAAATGATGCATGCATTCTGCTGTGTATTTTCCATCACCGGGAACAGATAAATATTTATACTTTCAAAAACATAATTTCTTTAATTGCTGTATCAATAAGTAATAACACTCAAATTAGGCCATCATGCTATCAACTACAGAACATGGCAGCATGTACAAATTAATACCGTTAGATATTATTGTACTAAATAACAATGAGTAATTGATATTGTATAATGGTATATGACTAATTTTCAACTGAGATCATACATGTTATTTCACAAACAAAAACTATAACTAGCTTACCTCGTGTTAGAAACTACAAAGTCAAAGTGATTACAATTAAAAAAAAATAAGTCAACTTTGACATTTCTTAACAAGAATGGAAAGATATCTATCATCACATGCCATCCATTTATTAGTTAAAGTGATTACAGTTAATTAAGAAAATTCAACTTCTTCATATAAGCTGGGTTTTCTTAGGTTAGCAACAACACTGCGATCCTCTCTCCCTCTTTAATTGCAAAGTACCCATAGAAAATTGAATTAGAGTTTTCCTTTCAGGTGGTGCTTCTATACAAGAAATAAAGTCATCATCTCACGCCATGCCTATGATTCCATATTCAACTAGCTCGCTTGGGCTGAAATACTTTGAGTGCCTTATATCCTCCTCAATATTCTCTCCAGATTACCTATATGTCTTGCATAAAGAGTGACCTTGCAACAAAAGTGCAAGGTTTTTGGTAAGTATTTCTACAGTCTCCTATATAAAAGTTGAACCTTTGACCGCAAAAGTAGTTAATTTTTTAGAGTTTTCACTCAATAGTTATAAAATTTTCCACCACTTAGTGAAAATAGATCAAGTACCCAAAAGAAATCCACTATAAGGATTCAAAAATTAGATAGAAGAGGAGAGATATAAAAAAGTGGTTCTGCACTACTATATAATACATAACTAAGACTGAACAAAAGAAAGGGAAAACTAACATGACAAAAGGGTTTTATACATCTTGAACTATTATATGTCCATTATCAAATAAAGAAGTCAGTTTTCTTACCAATTCATCCTTCACATTTTTAATTTGTTTCCTGGAAACAATATCAGTAGCTTGATATTAAAACCTTGCAATAGGTTGACAGAGATGAACCACTACAAGTTCATGTTTCACAATCAACAGCGAGTTGCATGCGAGGCATGTACATCAATGGAACTAGAAAGCTCACAAGAGAAAGGACCATAACTAGATTACCTACTTTATCATGTATTGAAAAAGAATCCACATACAAATAGCAAAAAATTGGTTCTCAACAGTCATGTAATTCATGAAAAAGAGAGAAACTTGAAAGTCACATGTAATTTTAATTCCATTTTTAATTTTTCTTTTATATTTATCGACTCTATATTGTATTGCAATAAAATATTCAAAAGAAATTAGTGTTGCTAGGGTCAATGCCTCTTGAATATTCTCAACTCTTTCAAGGGAGTCGGTGATAACTCTTCAAATATCATATTAAGAACCAAAGATTCCTGTTATTAGTAATACAAACCATGTTCAGGAATTCATATCCCCAATAGATTCAAACTCCGCTTTTACTTAAAATGATTCATTCAATTAAAAACAATTTATCTATTTGATAATTGATTTAATCATGTAGACATAAGAAACCAACATATTCTTATACCTTCCATTATCTTCAAGTTGATTTAACATTGTCCTGTAGTAATCATGATATTTATTCCACAAGACTGTTCTGTAAGGGTCCTTTGGAGCTGTAGATGTAGAATCTTATGTGATGATGTATGCTGCCATTTGATGGTGGAAATAATGTGTCACAAATGGCTGTGTAACTTCATCTGAGATCTTCATCTTCCATATCTCTCCTTGCCATTTTCTATTTCCCTGTTGGCATTTAATTACCCAAGCTTCCGGAGACCCATGGAGTTCATCGTTCTATTAGTCTTTGGTCAGGAGGTTATTATGGATGTCAATGAATCAGATTCAGATCAAATACCAGATCAAGTTTTTCTAAATAAATCAGATACAAAAAAAAAGAGAAATGTCATATCCAAATAAAAAATCAGATCAGATTCGGTATTAAAAATTGGCATCCGATTAAATTCAGATTCAGACTCAGCATCATATAGATACCCAATCAGATACCAGTAAAAAAAAGATAATGGATATCTAAACCCAAATTTATAGATCCGGATCTAAATAATATATTTTATTCTACATTATTATAAATTTATAAATCTGAACCCAAATTTTAATCCCCAATTTTAATTAAAATCATCTGAATCTAAAACCAATGCAAACTTGGTCGAGCACTTGACAAGGTTAAGGCCACCTCCAGATACACTGCAAGTGACATTTTGTTCATAAGCCTTCTTAATTTTATAGCTGCATTTTTTCATCAAGACCCACGACATCTGGTTACATGTATGGTGCATAGCCTTTAAGAAAATGACAAGTGCCTCCTGCCCACTTGTACTAGCTCCTTAGCCCACTTTTTGGGTACTTGGCATCCATGGGAGCCTGTGCACAAGCCTGGGCATATAACCAGCTTTGAACATCCACCCATGTCATCGACACTAGACTAAACTCTTGAGAGAGAGAGAGATAGAGAGCTTCTCAGTGATGGAAACAGGGATGGGGAGCACATGAAGAAGGGGTAGAGGGTTTATTTCCTCTCATAAGTGTAAAGTGTGTTGCAGGCCACCTCATGAGCTTGTTGTTGCCAACTCCACCATCATCAATGTTGTTGTCCTCTTCTAAAAAGATTTACTAGAGAAAGTATGATTTAGCAATTTCCAACTTTCAAGAGGCTATGAAGCTCAAACGGAAGAATGTTAGGGCCGTCTGCCTCTTGGGATCTGTTACAAAAATGAAAACTAATTCTTAAAGCTGTGTTATTAACTTTGTTTTCTTTACACCTATTGTAAAGGTGTAAAATTGAATCGTGGTGTTCTTTGTCACACATGTGGAATTCTCTAGATGGTTGAAGGCATGATTCTGTTGTAATAGAAAATATTCTTTCATGCCTGTATTTGATTTTGTACAAAAAAGAGTATAAATATGTGAAAGGAAGAAGAGCACGATGCCAAATATCGTGGCTGAAGATGAGCCAGCCGAATGTCATGGGTGAAGAAGAGCCAGCTGAATGTAGTGGGATAAGATGAGCCAGCCAAATGTCGTTGAAACCAAGAACCGTGGTGACTTAAACCAGTGATTTTCTTAATCGCGTGCACTGTTTCTGGCATCCAGCAGTTCAGGTAGCATTGCCAGCCTTTCACGATCCTCCAAAAGTCATCCCAGAATAGTTCGAGCAAGCATCGATCCAATCCCAACGATTGGAGGATTCCCTGCATTCTGTAGAGTGGTTCTTCGATGAATCTGCCCCTTCCACTACTGTTTGCGATGCCGACCACCTTTTCCTGTCAAACTTCATGGACAGCATCCCCAAAGGAAGGCGAACCTAACAAGCCAAGCTCGATCACTGAGGTAGCCTCTCACAGCTGGAATCCTTGAATTTGTGTTCTCCCCTCTCTTTGTTTCCAGTTTCTTGGTGCCCTCTATTTCATCACTCGCCGCCATTAGTGTCGACCCCCATTGGGCCCCAAAAGGTTCAAACAGCATTGTCAGGCCGTGGTGACTCCTGCTCAACCGGCGACGTGATCAGAGCCAGCCAGAATATCCAGATTTCTGCCATCTTCCCTATGGCATTTTTTCTTCTCCTATGCATGGGAAGTCGGGTATTGAGTCCTCATCGACACTAGACTAAACATTACTCAAAGTCTTGCACCAAGAGTCTTTCAGCTACACAGTTCAATACATCAATTACAGCAAGAGTCCATGTCTGTTACTAGATATTATACAAAACATATTATATAAAAATCAAAATGCTTTGGGAAGAATTAAATTACTACAATCCTATGTCTATGTTCATGTGGGGCATAAAAAATTATTCGGATCAAATCCAATGAGAACGTGTAATTTAGTTCTTGAACGGACTGAACGACTCATATGATGATATTAGAGGACAGATTTTATTGCTTGTCCCTTATCCAAACTAAACAAATTATATGCTCTAGTCTTGCAGGAGGAACAACAGCATGAAGCAAGATTCATGCCATCAGCCTCTCACACCACATTGGCAATATCACACAATCATATTCCCCAAGCAGCATCACTTGAACAAAGTTTCAAGTTTCAATGCAATAAAGAAAGACGTCAAAGATGACCAATCTGTAGCTATTGTCATAACACAGATCATGTGAAAGATAAATGTTTCAAGTTGAATGGCTATCCTCGAGGACATCGATTCCATGATCCCAACTTTTGGCCACCACTAGCTGCAGCTACCGTTCATAATCAAAGGCGGGTGGACCTCCATGCAAGTGATGGTACTAGTTTCTCTGGCAGCAACGGTCAAACTTCCAAGGAAGTTGTGCCTTCATTCACTATGGATGAGTATCATAAACTCTTATCACTTGTTTGAACTCCGTCTGCCTCTATCAATTTCGTAGGTAATATATCTTCATATAGTGTCTCCCATCTTCCTTGGATTATCGATTTAGAGCAAGTCGGTGCATTTGTGCTGATAGCTCTCTACTTCAAAAACCAACCAATTGCCGAGTACCTATAAACTTACCAAATCAACATACAATAACTATCCATCAAACTAGTGATGTTAAACTACCAGCATTCACTCTCGAAAATTCCTTGTATATTTTCTCTTTTAAAGTGAACCCACTCTTTGTGAGTCAATTGAGCAAGGCACTAAACTTTTTTGTAACTTTCTTCCCTACTCATTGTGTCTTGCAGGACCTGAATGCGGGATTTCTATTGCTCTCTTATTTCAACTCCCTTGACCAATGGTAACTTGACATTTAATGCAATGAAAGGCACAAGGTACCCTTTTTCTTACTTTACTTCACTTTCTCGTTTCTCTCCTAAAACCCTTTAAAGTGGCAGTTGGACATAGGGAGTGGCGAGACACAATGAACTTAGAAATTAGTACACTAATGGTAAACAACACTTGGACAATGAGCACTTCACCACAAGGAGTTAAGCCCATCGGTTGCAAGTGAGTTTACAATTCGAGTTCTGATCAGACGGTACTGTTGAGCAATACAAGGCACGCCTGGTCACCAAAGGTTATTCCCAATAGGAAGGACTGGACTACAATGAGACATTTGTACTAGCCGCAAAAATGGTAACTGCCTGAACTTTACTTTCAGTCGCTGTGGAAAATGATTGGTTATTATAATAAATGGTTGTGAAGAATGTCTTTCTTCATGGCGATTTGGTTGAAGAAGTACATATGCAAGTTCCACCAAGATATGACCATAAGGGGGAGAATCTGGTATGTAAATTACATAAATCTCTCTACGGTCTCAAACAGTCTCCTCAAACTTGGTTTCACAAATTGTCGTTGGAATTAGTGGAGTTTGGATTCAGTCAATCAAATGCCGAACACACATTATACACTTAGAAATTGCTTGTTCAACTGCAGTAATTTATGTTTTGCAGCAAACATATGCTCTCAACATTATAAGTGAAACAAGTATAATGGGTGCCAAGCCAATGGAATTTCTAGCGGAACGAAAGCACAGACTTGAACAAGGAACTCTCCTAAGCAAACAAACCAATCCTCAAATGAGTGTGTTTTGTGATTATGATTGGGTGGCGTGTCAAGAAACGTGAAGGTCCATAACTAGTTATTGTGTTCTTCTTTTTGATTCCCCAATTTCATGAAAGACAAAAAAACAGCCCACAGTATCTCACTCCTTTGCAGAAGCAGAATACAAGGTGTTGGCAAATGCAGTATGTGAAGTGACTTGGTTGAAATTCTTATTGTCGGATCTAGGCGTGAGACATGTACAACCAAAAATCTATACTACGACAATCAGGCTGCCATGCATATTGCTGCCAATCCAGTTTTTCATTAGCGTACCAAACATATAGATTTAGACTGTCATGTGGTATGAGAAAAAACAAATCAAGGTGTAGTGAGAACCAGTTACATTAACAATAAAGATCAGCTGGCAGACTTATTCACTAAGGCCTTAGGCAAGGAAGCATTTAATCATCTTCTATCCAAACTGAACATAAGAAACTCTACACTTAGTTTGAAGGGGAGTGTTAAAATTAAGATTCGCTTCTTATCTTCTTATCTTGACATCTTAATGATAAGATTTTTCAGTTGGTTAGTGAAGCTGTTAAGATGAGCCAGCCAAATATCGTTGGAGAAGATGAGCCAACCGAATGTCATGGGATAAGATGAGCCATGCAAATATCATTGGATAAGATGAGCCAGCCAAATGTCATTGAAACTAAAAACCGTGTACTACTTTTTCTTCTGTATATAGGTGTGTAAGATCAAAAGAAAAATATGAAGCAATTCTCTGTTCTCTTCCTTATGTTACATTCTTCCTTAACTCAAATAATTTCTACATACTATAATACAGAGCCATGGCGTCAACAGGTAGGGCTCCCAATTTTTCAAACCCTTTTTCAGCTAGTGGAGCAGAGTCTTCTTATGGTAACAACAACATCACTATTGAAAACCTCTTTTTCCTTCATCATTCAGACAACCCTGGTACTATATTGGTTCACAATTAGTACCTAGTGAAAACTACTCAACCTGGAGTCATGCTATGAGAATCGCATTGTCTACCAAAAAAAACTTGACCTTTGTTGATGGTACTCTTCCCAAACCCAGCATTGCAGCTCCTGAGGTCATGATGTGGAGGCTTTGCAATCACATGGTCTTTCATGGATTCTTAACTCCATCTCAAAACAATTATCAAGCAATATCATCTACGCCACCACAACTATTGAAGTGTGGGCACACTTAAAGGGCCGATTCACTGAAAGCACAAACCCCTCATAACTACCAACTCAAGTCCTCCAATAGTTGATTGAATCAAGAAAATATATCTGTTGCTCTTTATTTTACAATATTGGGATAAGCTTTGGTCCTAGATGTTCTTTTGGAATGCTCTTGCAATGCCTTGAAAGTGGTTGCTGAAAAGCAACGAGAAGAGAGAATGATTGAATTTCTTATGAGATTGAATGATTCATACATATGAAACCCTTGCCTTCTCTACAAAAGACATGCACTGGTCCTTCAAGAGGAGAAGCTCGTCTTCAAACTAGAGCTGTCGAGTATGTTGGTCTCTCAGCAAGTGCAAATTTGAATGCATTCGCAAACCAACAAAACAGGCACCCACAATACTTCTGCAATTACTGTAAGATTGCAGGACATCAAAGGAACATTGCTTCAAATTAAATGGTTACCCTCCAAACTTTATAGGTGGAAAACAGATCAAGACAAGGGGGCTATTATCAAGGCCTCTGTTGGAGGGAAAACTGATTCCAATGCCTTAATCTCCACCATGCATGGAAAATAGTTCAGCAAGGACATTGCTCCAATTCTAACTAAAGTTGAATTTATTCAATTCAAACAACTCCTCAAAAATTGATCAGTAACCCAATTAAATTTTGTAGCTATGTCATTCTACAAACTAGACACCTGGGTAATAGATATTGGTGCTAGTCACCACATGTCATGCTGCCATAAATCATTGCTAGATGACACAAAATTGGCTGTTCAATTTTCAATTAGAGTTCAGGACAACAGAACGGTATATGCTACACATTTCGGTAAAGCTGTTCTATCACCTTCCATTTTTCTTCAAAAAGTGTATTATCTTCCAAAGTTTGCTTACAACATATTGTCAGTGAGCAGATTTATTCAGAAAACCAAGCGTCATTTGATTTTCCCCACTACTGAGTGCTTTGTGCAGGACCCGATCTCCTTGACGAGGATTGAGCTGGGTGATTCATCAGGGGGATTCTTCATTTTCAAGTCACCTCTTACAACTGTAGACTGCTTGTTCACGAAACCCACTCAATCAGATTTTGATGTTTCGCATATGAGACTTGGGCATCCATCCTGCTCAAAGAATCAAATGCTCTGAAAGCATGACTCTATCATTAAGTTGTCAAATAATTTCTGTGAAGTATGTAGTGTTGCTAAACAATATAGATTGATGTTCAAATGAAGTGAATCATGTTTTGCTAAACCTTTGGATTTGCTAGTTTCTGTTTACTAAAGCTCTTGGGAATAATGTTTCCCAAGCATCGCACACTCAAGCACATTACCTTTTGTCTATTATGGATGAACGTGAAGTGGGTGATTTGCTTAAACATTTCATTAACATGACTGAGAAACAGTTCAAAGCAGATGTGTTAAAAATAGGATAGATAGTGGAACCGAGTTCTTCTCAAATGACAATTTTTTTTCCATGATAGAGACATCCTACATCAACATTCATGCCCCTACATGCGTCAACAAAACGGCATAGTTGGGAGAAAGCGTCAGCACATCTTGAGTGTGGTGTATGCTCTCAAGTTTCGGTCAGGTCTACCCTTAAAATGTTGGGACTTATGTGCATTAACAGCCACATATTTAATAAATAGGACCCCATCCAAAAAAAAAGAACGTGACAATGAATGTCCCTTTGAAAAATTATTTAAAAGAAAACCACATTACCAGCATATATGCGTGTTTGGTTGTTTGTATTTTTCTACCAACCTCAAACCACAAGGAAAATTCGGTCACATGTAGGGATGTCAATATATCCGATTTGAATTGGATATCTGACCAATCCGATCTGAAAAAATCGGATATGGAAAAAAAAATAATATCCAATTAGGAAATCAGATTGGATTCAGATTTAATAAATGGCATCCAATCATATACGAATTCAGATTGAGATATACATAAATATCCGATCGAATTCAGACGCAAATTCGGATCATATTCATTTTAGACAAATATCCTATATCTACTGCTATTAAATTTTGAAAATTAGCAAAATCTGGTTCAAAATTTGGATTCAGATATAAATATAAAAATCAGATTCGGATCATAAAATTGGATTTTGGGTTCGGATATGAGTTCTTTATTCGATTTCGGATCCGAATATTTGAATATCCAAAAAAGCTGTTATGATTAAGGATATATTGGATCCGAATCCGATCCGTTATCCCTAGTCACAAGGTTCAGTGAGGTGTGTTCATTGGGTATCCTATTGAACAAAAAGGCTACAATCTACTTGATTTGGAAACCAAAATAAAAATCGTTTGTAGGATATGGTCTTCAATGAAACTGAATTTCCCTTCAAATTCTCAAAGGATCGGAGCAAAGTCTCACATTTTCTAGTTATTCCTCTCACATTTGATGACAATCATACACTTGAGAGCAGAAATTCAAGTGAGCAAGGCCCTTGTTCTTGTCAACTGACTGAAATCCAAGATGATGTCATGACTACTGATTGTACAAACATTGAACAACCACCTGAATTTGTTTTAGAATCAAGTGATGAGGTTGAAACAAATACTTCCCTAGAAACTTTACCAAGTCCTCAACAGTCAGTCTGCAAATCATCAAGAATATCAAAGCCATCAATTTTATGGAAGGATTTTCACTGTGGTATGGTCCATCCTTATTCATGAAGTCCATCACCATCATGGAAAAGGGCTCCCACAAGGTATCATTTGTCATAAGTTGTCTTTTTCCAATTTTTCAGCTGCTCTTAAAAGCTTCTTGTTGAATATCTTCCTTCAAACCAAACCTTCATCCTTTAGTCAGGCAGAGAAACATACAAATTGGAAAAGAGCCATGCGAGAAGAAATTATGGCGGTGGAATCAAACAATACTTGGACCCTAGACACCCCTTCAAATAATGTCAAACCCATCAGCTGCAAGTGAGTTTATCGGATCAAGTATAAGGTGAATGGTGAAATAGAAAGGTTCGAAGCCATATTAGTGGCCAAAGGGTATGCACAAGTGGAAGGCTTGGATTTCCATGAGACCTATGCTGCTGCCGCCAAACTTGTTATTATTTGTTGTTTGATTGCAATAGCTGCAAAACGAAATTGGGTGCTGCAACAAATGGATGTGTATAACTTCTTTCTAAACAGGAAATTGAATGAAGAAATCTGCATGACATTGCCTCCTAGTTATTGCGAAAAAGGAGAAACAAAATTGTGCAAACTAAACAAGTTTATCTATGGGCTGAAACATGCTCCTCAAAACAGGTTCTTGAAGTTCTCATCAGAAGTGGTGAGCTATGGTTTTATGCAATCCAAGTGTGATTACACACTGTGTGCATATCAAAGAGAAATGGTGTTCATGGTAATTTTGATGTACATCAATGCTCTGATTGTTGCAGGAAATGAAGTGGAATACCTAGAAAACTGCAAATGTATCTTGGCAAAATATTTTGCATGAAAGACATGGGCAACTTAAAATGTTTCCTTGGCCTAGAGCTTAGCAAAGGGAAGAAATGAATATTTTCGTCACAGCGCAAGTATTCTTGTGGCATTATTGATGAATTAAGCCTTCTCAATGCCAAGCCAAATGAGGATCCCATGGAACCTTGTCAAACCCTTGCTGCCAATGATGGATAAGATTTAAAAAATCCTTCACTGTTTTGAAGACTTGTGGGGCATCTTATATATCTGACTATAACCATGCCAGAAATAGTTTTTGCTATTTACTTTCCCAGCCGCCATATGCAGAAACCGACTACTCACTACAATTCGGCTATAAAAGTATTACGCTATCTCAAACTTCACCCGGTCATTGAATTTTTCTTCCAGTAGATGACAATTTCAAGCTTACCGCGTATTTTGATGCCAACTATGGAGCTTGCAAAGACACCAAAAAGTCAATCTCTGGTTACTATGTTTAATTAGGAGAATGTCTAATCTTTTGAAAAACATAAAAACTGAGCATAGTATCTCGCTTCTCAGCCGAAATAAAAATATCGCGCAACTACTGCTGAGAACTTATATGGATAAGATGTCTTCTAAAAGATCTCCAACTGCCTCCTCCTTCACCAGCGCAGCTTCTTTGTGATGAGATCAGTATTACAAATGGCAGTGAGCTCAATTTTACATGAATGCACCAAGGATGGGGAGATCGACTGGCATCTAGTGCATGAGCAAGTAAAAAATGGAACAATTGTCACAAGCTATGTTCCATCATACTTACATCTGGCTGATCTATTCACCAAGTCCCCTGTCAAAGATCAAGTAAAATTTTAAAAGCTCAAACTGCGTTTTGGAGACCTCATTCACCAGTTTGAAGGAGGGGTGTTATGAAAAATGAAAACTAATTTTAAAGCCGTGTTATTAACTCTCTTTTCTTTACGCCCATTGTAAAACCATAAAATTGAATCATGGTGTTCCTTGTCACACATGTGGAAGTCTCTAGAAGGTTGAAGGTGTGATTGTGTTGTAACATGTATCCAAGAATGTGGCGTTCATATAGAACATTTATCCAAGAATGCAACGTTTTGCAACTAAATGACTTCAAAAAAATCAATAAAATTAAAGGATGAAATATGAGGTGTTTTAAATGAGAATAGTGCATTAGAAAACGATTGAGTTACCTGTAAAATGTGGATCTGAGTGGCTCAAATGATGAAGCAGTTCTAAAAGGTAATACTAATTGGTAGGGATGGAGGAAATCAATTAAGTTTACGAAGTGGGTCTCAAAATTTTGAACTCTCTATGTGTTGGTTACTTATTTTGTGGTTTATCATAGACATGTCATTTACTCAGACCATCTAATGTATGGAGTAGTTTGCATTGCAATAATGCGTGAATTGATTTAAGTTGTACGCCCCTACCTTTATCTTTTCGGGAGCCTCCATTTGTTTCCCCATGTTTTACAGTGGAAGAGAGTAACGCCCAAAGTGCCTCCATTTCATGTGAATTTTATTCTTAACGCAGCAAATAATTGCAAATATTTCTATCGTTTATCCTTGTGAAAAGCACATAATCTGTTACGTAAGAACCTGTAAATCACTTAGCTAGTTTTACCCTAATATGTTGCCATAATATTAAAAGAGCAATATTTAAGTCTATAACCCCCTAAAGATATATAATTAATTTGGTGCTTAAGGGAACAATACCTTCATGCCTTTCATCTCTTGGCAAACACCTTTTGCTTTTTTTTCCTCTCTTTTTTTCTTTCTCTTGCATTCAGCTTTTGCCTTAATCTTTTTTTTTCTTTATCTTTTTTTAGGCCGACCTTCACCTTTGAGGGAATACGCCACCACCCCAAAGGCTACTACGAAGCTCCACCGCTTTGGTGGTTATGTGTAGCTTTGTCGCGTATCCAACCCACTTCACCTTGCGGGTTCTCGATGAGCCAAAGGTTCTTAAGTCATTATCTTCATGGTATTGACATAAATCACCTATATGCCTACCTGGTGCTCTTGATTACTGACCCAGAGGAATGACTACACAAGCCCCGAGCCAACCTCTCAACTCTCATTTTGCTACCTACCAAGATCTTACAAAGCATTTTGGCTTCTCTCTCAAGATATCTTCCTGCTAAATCCTTGTAAATGCTTGATTACTAGATTCAATAGCATTTCCTAGTCTCGACTTTCTCAACTTCACAATACCTTTCCTTACTGCTCATATTTAGGATCTTTTCAATTTTCCTCTTCCATTGTTTGGCAACAAAAATTTGAAATTTTATCCTTCCGTTCAAGGATGTACTAAGAATAAAGAAAAGCCACATCATTGTGTGAGAAGACACTTTTAAAATGTTTTTAAGCAAAACTGAAAATTATCACTTTTACAAAAATTCTTAACATCAAATGGTATGTCACCAAGAGGAAGGAATTCTACTTTAAAGAATAGGATGAATGCAAAATACCATAGGTTGGTTGGGTAGAAAAATGAACTTCACCAACTCTCCTAGGGACTTCTATACGAAAGGTTGGTTTAATAGTGACGATTTTCCATAAATGTTTGAGTCCTCAACTGATTGAAAGCTTTATAAATGGTTTAGGATAAACTCTTATCTTTTCCCAAAGGAAGCCCGGGATAAACCAATCCTATGTGGTGAATTTTGTAAAATCATCAAGTGCATGATAATGACAACTATGGGATTTTCCTCTGTTAGACTCTAAATGTATGACTATCCAGCAAAGTTGATCAGCCTTGTGCCCTGGTTACATGAGGACTTTGCAAAATATGTTCTTGACCACAAACTAATAAAGTATAAGCAGAAAACATCCAAACACAATGTTGCAATACATGGAGATGTCATGGACTTGACTTTATTTATGTCATCTACCTACTCCTTACCATGACCTTATGCTGCCCTTCCTTTGCATGATATGTTGACTTGCTTCCTATTTGAGATATCTATGAAACGCCTGAACCAGGCTACACCACTTAGAGAACTGATTTTCATTCGTTGACCACAAATGATAACCCTAGAGTTTAGCTTCTACCCTATGAAACATGACCAAGCGACAAGGCGAATATCAAAACTCTTGAATCCAGGTCAGAGAAAAAAATGATTAAGCTAACAACTGAGGAAAATGTTTTGCCTGAAACAAACATAGACTTCCAAAATTTCCTATCCACAGAAACAACATACAACATTAACGTTCTTGACGACCATGACAACTTAATTGAAATGAAGGCACCATACTTTATAAACACACAAATCCCTGAAGAGACCTCCAGTCCATGTTAGTTGATGAAATCAGAACCACATGCAATCAATCCACCTGGAGCCTACAACTGAAACCTGACCAAATTGTGGCACTTAAAACCAACCAATATATGACCTAAAGCCGAAGTCAAGAGAAGCAGCAAAACAAGGTACTCGATCAGCAATCACGAAGTGGATTGGGCAAAATACCTACAGATACTATGATATAAGTCTTCCCCATGCAGTCAATGATTCCAAATTAGGCATCCTTTTCATCAAACTATTATTCCATGTCGATGGCACTGTATGCAATTTCTCCGATGCAGAATCTATAACCCACAATAAGCAAAACGGAAAAAGGATTCCATGTCGATGGCAATGTATTCAATTTCTCCGATGCAGAATCTATAACCCAAAATAAGCAAAATGGAAAAAGGATTAGTGAAGGCTGGTTTTCACAATTATCGTTCCCCCAAGTGGCACATGTAGAACTCAGGATACAAACCGGGTAAAGGAGGTCGCCTCGCGACCGGTTTGTCGACCGCGGCATCTAGATTGGAAGCTGGGGTCTCATCAGTGCCGGATCTTCCACAGAACCGGCCGCCGGGTCAGAGGGGAGCTGGTAGCATGAAGACGACAGTGCTAATTCCTTCGAGTTGGGCACATCGCCCCTTGATGCGACCGGCACCTCTTTTGGATGAGAGTTCTCTGCCTGATTCCACCAATTCAACCCCCAAAGAAAAACAAGTTCTCTGCCTAATTCCCAAAAAATCATGCCCTGAAGAAAACAACCCCCAAAGAAAACCACAAAACACATAAATGAGATGTTGGAGTCGACAACAAACCCAAGAAGAGGTAAACAATAACAAATAAGACTTGGGCAAGGTTTGCTTCATCTGAATACCTTGAGATACTTGCTTCTTGGCGCCGGCGATGGCATAGAAATCTTTGCCGATGAAGAGCTGCGCCTGGTGGAAACCATGGCTCCCTTCTCTGATCATGTTTCCCTCTCTCCCCTTTCTCCTATTCCTTCTCCCCCACTTTCCTCCTCTCTGAGCGGACGTCCGTCGCTCTTCCTCTTTCTTGTCTTCCCGAAACGGCAAAAGGGGAGAAACAAAAAGGAAAAAATGGAAGGGTCGAATACAATGATGATCCCCAATCCAATATTATAGTATGGATGAGGCAAGTGAGGTTGAATCCAAATTGGAAATGTGAGAAAAAAAAACAACAAAAAAAAACACACACACACACACAAAAATCGTCATATGATTTGTGCACTTGGATATGGTCAACCCATTTCTTCACTTTTCTTTTCCATCTGTTGTGGTCCAGTGGACTCAAAATGTTTCCTTAGTTGGTCCAGTATGGTAAAACCATAGAAAGGTTCTCTGTTTGTGTTTGATATAGATCAAACTTATGAGTTGTTTATCTCATAACAAGGATGGGATCTGGGAAATGACCCTTCCAATCAACAGGGGCCATGTTATTATAGAGATGTGTCTAGATGGTGGTCAATTTTTGGATCTTTCTCGATTGTATCTGGTTTAACAAAGGATTGAGCTTAAATCTACTGTTTTGGCAAATAGCAGATTTGAAAATGATCATTTATGGGTTGTTTGACAAGGCCCGAATTGCATAATTATGTAAATAAAATTTTCTTTTTTCGAGGAAATGGGAATTGAATCCTCAAACAAAGATTTTATGTTTTAAAATTATAGTTTCATTCTTGAATCAAAATTTAGGAACCGTGATTCTATTCTGAGGGTTGGAATTACGATTCCTTAAATTTATAATTTATTAGTTTTTCTTTGAGCACATGTCATCACGGTTTTATTTCATCAATTTTAAACTTTTAATTGTGATGTTGTCAAAAACATCATTTTCAAAATTAGACTCAAAACTCTAGACTATCAAATTAAAAATGAAACTAGAACTAGAGTTTTCGTTCTAATTCCAGTTTGAAGTGCCGTCAAACACCCCTTTATGATTACCACTATCTTTTAAATGCATTGATCTCAAGTTAGAAGGGATGAAATTTGATCTGAGATCTATGAACTTTAAGACGCAAGGCCTACAAACAACATAACCTTTGCATAGTGCACATACACATATATTTATAAAGTTTGTACATTATACATATATATATAATATATGCTACATATCTGTATATAAATATTTATACATAAGGGCAAGGAGATCAAGGGCATTTATTTGATTTCGGAGAATGTCAGTTGAAAGTAGTGGGGTGCTTTTCGATCTTTTATGTCGGCGGATCAAATTTGGATCCATATCTAGTATAATTTCAAATTTAGAACTTGTTGCATGGTGGGAACCTAGACTCGGCCAGCGATTTTGATGCCCGAGAATAGATCCCAAATCCAGAATCAACTCACGGGAGCCTAAAGTCCAAACTTAAGCAAATTATATTTACAAATTATATCCCCACTGGACAGCAACTCCAGCTTAATAGTACCCTGGGTAAAAGATACAAGTGTGTTTTCCCAGACCCATGGTTTAAATCCTACTACAACAGTAAGGGGATCAAGGCTCATACAAACGTGAGTGAAAAATTTAACTCTCACAACTCACTCAACATTCATTCACAAACCATTCATACAATCCCTAGAACGGCCAACCCATGTGCTTACCCTTTGGTGGTCTAGCTACCCACAACCGGGTCCTTGGCATGGAGCCTTGGAGGGACTTCCGACAGTAGCAATTGGCTAGAGCCTGGTTTAGAAGACAATTACACCAGTAACCCCATTCTATTGGATGCTGAGAAGTTACCTAGCCAATGAGAGATTGACTTAAATAGAAATAGATCCGAGAGAAAACCAGTGGAAAAGCCACTCTCAAATATCTAAGCAAGGAGGTGGAACGAGGGCTAGGCCAGCCTGGCCTAGGACCGCGACTGGTGGAAGCTGGCTGAGAGAGACGGAGTGTCCCGGCAATGGAAGGGGACGGCACTGGGGCTGCCTGCTACACCTGATGGATGGAGTGTGGTTACTGCAGGACTCGAACGGCCAAGAGAGACAGCAACTTGATGGAGGAGCACCCGGATGGAGGCAGGGGCTCAGCCAGCCTGGCCGAGGTCGCCTTGGTGCTTATGACTATGTTCGGTGGAAGGGTGCAGCAATGGAGGCTGCAAGAAGAGGTTGTCCGATGAAGTGGAGGTGGTGAACTGAGATGCACATGACTAATCCTTGGAGAGGGAACCTAACTAGTTTGACTCCAAGGGGACAAGCCAAACTCAGAACAAGGAGGTGACCTTGGTATAGGTTTAGGTAGGCTTGGTTTAGGTGAAGCGGGTTTGGTCTAGTTGGAAGTGGTTCGGTAGTAGAGTGGGCTTGGGCTAGACATGAGATGGAGGTTAATTGCTAAGAGGGTCGGTTATGACTTAGAGATAGGTGAAGGGTTGTGTGAGAGAGGGTAGAGAGTTACACGAGAAAAGATGACACTAATGATTAGGATCAGTTAGGCTAAGGGGTTTAAGTCAAAAGACATGCGAGGGGAGTGGTTCACTAATGATGGGTGAAGGCTTGTAATGACATGGAGGAGGAGTTAGCATGAGGTGTTGGTTGATTAAGGCTTGCGTGAAGTCGAAAGGGAACGGTTATGAAAGGTGAAGAGGTTTGAGAAGGGTCTCCCTAGTTAAGGAAATTCAATACGTACCTTAACTCCTCAATGATGGCTGATGATGGTGCGAGTGGAGGTGAACCACTGAAGAGACACTCGGTGGACGGATTTGTAACTCTCTTATTTTAAAACAGGGAGCTCAAGAGGAGGCTGCGACATGTAATGGTTGCAGCCTACGCCCTCTCCTTAACTCGATTTATTGCTCTCTTGATGGGAATAGCCTTTTCAATTAATTCGAACTCTAGTAATGAATCAAACTGACCATGAGCAAATCGGGAATCCATTGAAATGAACAGGCTGGACAGAAAACTGATCGGAAAAGTAACAACGATTGGTTACTCCAGCGGTAGCACACATATTTTCGACCAGGAGCGAGTTCTTCGCAATAGCTGGTCGGATTCACCTGAAACTTGGTGGGGATGTTGCTAAGATCTGGGCGATTATGTTGGGGTGAACGAGAGAGTGAAATTCGCCCTTGGTTGCTTCAGATTTTGCCCGTAACTTCCGCCTAGGCACTGCTTGGTTTTCACCAAGCCGAGCGAGCGATGTGGTTGATTAAGGGTCGGCTATTGGGGAAAATCCATCTCCTTTCTAGACAGCAATTCTCGAATTGATGCGGAGTGATTTGCTGCTGCCGAGGACAGAATTCTCAGGTTGATTCACCGTCAAATTCACAGAAATCCGGCTGGCCTTGTACCAATGGATTTTAGTTAACCTTCGAATTCTCACCTTGACAATCAGTCAGATAGACTAGGCTGCAATCTACCTTCCCGGCGTCTCTTTCTCTGATTTTGACAGAGTTTAAGAAGCTTACTAGGGCCAATCTTAACCTGTCTTAAGCTCTGCTCGAGGTGGAAGGAACTGGGAGATGAATTCGGTTCCTCCATTAATCTCTAGCAGTCGGAGTCGTTGCTTGCTTACTAGTCGACTGGAACCATGAGTCGATTTCCGTCAAGCCTTCCCGAGATAGTTCTCCAGCCTCTAACTTCTTTCGGGGATCAAGAAGTTGCACCATGAGAAGATGGTGATTCGGTCGGGGAATTTGTGCAAAGGATGAAGATGCTCTAAGAGGATTTCTGGTGGCCTCAAAGGTCATCTCCAAACCTATTTTGCTTCAACCAGAGCCACGGGTTGGAGCCTTGGGATTCCAGTCCCAAGGCAGTAAGACGATGAGAGGAAGAGAGGCAAGACCCAATTCACATGAAAAACTCAACTTCTAATTCTTGATTGCATACTAAAAAAACACTGACAAAAGAGTTTAAGTACTTGAAATAAAACTGGTTCTAACACATGAACCGAGACACTTGCTGAAGTAAAGGACTCAACTATAAGAAAATGCATGAAAGGGAAATCGAGACAAGATGTCTTGGAAGTTCAATGAGTTTGGCTTCTCTCTCGTGGGTTCAGCCATATAACCTGCCTAAGTTTGGCCTTAGGCTTGCCACGTGTGGACCGGGTCAGGACTAGACTCAGGGTTCGAACTCGCTATAACCGAATCTAGGTCTAGTTCCCGTGCCTGCTCAGCCTTGAAGTATTCAGCCCGCTGCCCATGCTGCACTGATGATGCTCTGCCCACACCGCCCGCTTCATCAACTTCAAGTTCTGCGTTAACCTCCTTTAGCCCATCTATGCTTTCCATTATGCTGGCTGCAAACCTGGCCAAAGGCACTCGGCTCTCTTGGCTTTGCTTGGCCGTGCTGGCCCTGGTTCTTGGCCTCCCTGTAGGAAGGTCTACATCAGATCCTCCCTCCTTACCTCAAGCTTGCCCCCTAGCTCGTGCAGTGGGAAAACGGTTAACTATTTGCTCAAATTCTTCCCACGAAGTGCCATTTTCTGGCCCTTCCCATTCAACCATGACTTCATGACAGAGTCTACCATGCCGATGAACATGTCTATGTTTAAGAATTTGGTATGGTTTTGGTTGTTGTTGGTTCAAAATTTGTTCAATCTACCTAGAAACTTCTCCAAAGTGCGGTTTCAACCGAGTGACATGAAAGACTGGATGGACTCGGCCATTTGTGGGAGGCCTATTCTATAAGTTGCTTTCCAAATCTTTTGTAGCAATGGGAATGGCCCAAAAAACCTTGGTTAGAGCTTACAGTAAGGCTGCCCTAGGAGGGACTTCTGCCTCATTGGTAATCTTTTGAGCCATACGTAGTCTCCTACCAAAAATTCAAGATCTTTCCTGCCTTGTCATATGTTTATTTCATTCGATTTTGGGCTTTGATGATATTATGCTTGAGTGACGCTAGCACCTCTTCCCTTGTGCGTAGTTCACAATCAACCTTTTCTTCTTGTGTCGTGCCTTCTTCATATTTTGGAATTGTTTGAGGGAGAATTCCGTAGAGAGCTTAATATGAAGTGGTCTGAGTAGACGATTGCCAACTCGTGTTGTAGAACCATTTGGCCCATGATAGATACGTTACCCAAGAGTTGGGCCTTTCTCCCACAAAGCAACGGAGATATGTTTCTACTGAACGGTTGACCACTTCACTTTGTCTGTCGGTCTGAGGATGGTAAGCAGTACTGAATTGGATTGTTGTCCCCATTTGCTTCATATAATCTCTCCAAAATTCACTCATGAAGATTGAATCTCCATCGCACACTATTGTCTGAGGCATGCCACGTTTCCCTACGTGATCTTGGTACTTAGTAGCCACCATCTGTGCATGATATTTCTTTTTCAAGGGAATGAAGTGGCTATATTTTGTTAGCCTGTCGACCACCACGAGTATGGCTTCCTTGTTTTTTGATCGTGGAAGGGCACCTATGAAATCCATGGTGACATCGGTCCATGGCTTTTCCAGCACTAGTAAGAGATTTAGATGGCCCAAAGGCTAAATTCTCACATACTTTTGACGTTGGCAAATCTGACACTGTTTAACATAATTCCTCATGTTTGCCTTCATTCCGGTCCACCAAAACTGAGCTTTCACTCGGTGGAGTGTTTTGACTACTCCTTCATGGCTTGCTGATGGTGTAGAATAAAAGTATTGTAGTAATTCTTGCTTTAAGGCCAATTTTGGTGAAACCACTGTATGGTTATTTCTCATAAGTAAGCGGCCTCTGATTGTATAGTGAGGAATAGACCCTAGATTCTATGTGACGGAGGTTTTGATGAGCCTTAACCAATCGCCCTCTTGCTGTTCATCAGCTATTCTTTCCCATAAATCAGTCCCTATGATGGAGAGCGTCAAAAACTGCTCGCCTAATCTAGACAATGAATCAGCTGCTGTGTTATTTGTCCCTCTCTTGTACTCAATTTCAAAGTCGTAAACGAGGAGTTTAGCCAACCACCTTTGCTGGGTTGGTGCTGAAACTCGTTGTTTGAGCATATATTTGGGGTTCTTCTGATTTGTCTTCACAATAAACTTTCAGCCTATCAGATATGGCCACCATTTCTCTACTGCCAATACAATCGCGAGAAGCTCTTCTTCATATGTCGATAAGGGTTTGGTTCAACTGGTGAGAGCCTTCGACATATATGCCATAGGGTGATTTTCCAGGCTGAGGACAGCTCCTATGCCAATGTCACAAACATGTGTTTCAATAGTGAAAGGTTTGCTAAAATCAGGCAAGGTGAGAACGGGTGCAGTCATGAGTGCCGACTTGAATTTCTCAAATGTCTCTCTTGGTTTGTCTGACCAAGTTAATGCTCCTTTCTTAGTCATTTGGGTTAATGGGGGTGGCTATGAGCCCGTAGCCTTGAATAAATCTTCTATAATAGCCGATTAACCCAAGAAATCCACGGAGACTCCTTAAATCTTTTGGCAAAGGCCAGTTGTTCATGGCCTCTAACTTTTAACTTTTCGGGGTCCACTTTCACCCCTGCTGCTGACACTATGTGCCCAAGGTATCCTATGGAGGGTTGGCTGAAACTGCATTTTGATCTCTTAGCATAAAGATGGTGTTCCCTCAGGATTTGTAAGGTTGTGGCCAAATGGGCAGCATGTTGCTCTACTGACTGGCTATATATGAGAATGTCATCAAAGAATACCAAGATGAAGTTTCTAAGATACCGCCTGAAAACATCATTCATGCACCTCTGGAATGTGGTGGGTGCATTGGTTAAGCCAAAAGGCATCACCAAGAACTCATAGTGTCCATCATGAGTTCTAAAAGCTGCTTTTAGAATGTCTTCATTGTGCATTCTAATCTGCTGGTAGACTGCCCCGTAGGTCTATTTTGGAAAACAAAGAGGCACCGGTTAACTCATCTAGAAGTTCATCGATTACAGGTATTGGGTGCCGGTCCTTCACGGTTGCTTCATTTAGCACTCTATAGTCCACGTAGAAGCGCCATGTGTTATCTTTCATTTTAACTAATAGGACTGGTGCGCGGAGAAAGGACTGCAGCTAGGGCGTATGATACCACTATCTATCATCTCCTTAACCAATCTTTCAATTTCTGCTTTCTGGTGATGACCATAACAATATGGCCGAACATTGACAGGTTCAGCACCCTGATTCATGATGATTCTATGGTCATAAGCTTGATGTGGAGGAAGACCCTTTGGTTCCTCAAAGAGATCTGAAAACTATTCAAGCACGTGTTGAACCTTGGCTGGTATATTTTCTTCTTGCTCATCTTTGGCTGGTATGTCCGTGGCCATAGTAAC
Source organism: Nymphaea colorata (assembly GCF_008831285.2). Taxonomy (NCBI): domain Eukaryota; kingdom Viridiplantae; phylum Streptophyta; class Magnoliopsida; order Nymphaeales; family Nymphaeaceae; genus Nymphaea; species Nymphaea colorata. The sequence continues at coordinate 659,670 of NC_045141.1, read as the reverse complement.
AACACAAAACGCTGGTTATTGGGCGATTAGTGCCTTAACTGCTGCCTTTAGTTCAATGTAGGTGTTTATTGCCTTTAGAGTGACGTTTTGGTCACCTCCCTCCTTAGCAAAAGACATACTCATGTCTTTGAAATTCCAAGAGATGTCCCCTAAAGTCTCTAGCCATTGTACCCCCAATACCACATCGACACCACTGATGGGGAGTACTAAAAGATCAACAATGAATGGCACCTTTCGCATGCATAGCTGGACACCTTTACACTTTTGTGTGCATATGAGTTTGGACCCATCTCCTACCATGACTGAGATTGTCTGTTGTTCTTCTAGTGGGCACCCAACTGCTTGAGCTGCCTCTTCACTAGTGAAATTGTGTGTAGCACCCAAGTCTAGGAGTACTACTACTTTATGCTTTCCAATCTTACCAACAACTCTCATGGCATTCGGTCTTTTTGGGTCTGTCAAGGCATGACATGTCCCTTCAATAGTTTCAGCTGCACTTGTATCAGTCTTGGCCTCATTCAGACTAGGTGGATCTGTGTCTTGGCTAGGCTCTTCTTCTTCTTCATCGCTTTCATCAATGACTTCAAAAACTTGAAGATTTTTGCACTTGTCAGTACGACTCCATGGTTCCTTACAGTTGAAGCATTGATTGTTTTTGATCATTTGTTCCCTCTCTTGCCTAGTTATGTAAGTGGTAGGCACTCGGTCTCTGTAGAGGGGTTTTTGATCATCTCTTTTGTAGGGCATAGGCTTTCTTGGGGGTAGCCCTTTGTATTTGTTTGGTTTGTTGCCTTTGTAAGGTTTCCTTAGAGTATCCTTGCGTCTATTTGTCTCTTCTACTCCTCAAGCTTTGGCAAAACATTCTACCAAATCGGTGTATTTTCTTTGTTGTACATCTACCTTGACCTCCTCTTTGAGGCTGCCAATGTAGGCACCCATTAGTGACTTGGTGGTCCAATCAACCATAGATGAAAGACTTTCAGAATTGCTTTGGTACTCTCGAACTGAGGACATTTGTACCAAATCTTTGAGTTCTATGTCAAAGTCTGTGCATGCTGAATCTCCGAATCGTGTTTGTAATCCCTCACTAAAATTTTCCTAAGTGATATTTGGTTAATGGCATTTGAACCATTGATACCACTTCAAAGCTTCTCTGTTGAAGTTGAGGATTGCGGTTGTAACCCATTCGTTTTCAGGTGCACTATGACAATCAAAATATTCTTCTACCTTGAAGAGCCAATCCTTTGCATCTACCCCTGTAAAACATGGAAATTCAATCTTAACGGCTGGGGTTCTTCTTCTTGGCAGAGTTTGGTTGTGTCTGCCTCTAAAGGGTTCTCCATCAACAAACACAATATCCTCATCTTCCTCACTTTCATCCTTGCCCTGGTTCTTACTAACTTGCTGGTTTAAGGGCGCTTGTTGCTGGCTGCTGGAGCCAAACCTAAAATGGAACTCAGGCCCTTGTTGGTGTCCCTTGCTTCCTTGGCCTTCGGGTTGGCTGGTGCCATTATGTCGGAAATGCTCAAATTGGTTAAAACTTCCGGAAAAAGGTGGGACAAACTGGTTGTTCATTGGTGCCTTGCCTTTGTCTTGATTTGGAGGGGGGCCTTGTGTGGTTCGGTCAAATTGTTCCATTCTTTTCATCAAAGTGTTTTAGCCAGCAGTCAAGGAGTTCGTCATCTGATTCATCAGGTCCCATTCATCAAGTTTACTAAGGGACTTCTTGTATTCATGTAGTTCATGATGTATTTGGTTCCTGTTGGACTGAAGGGAATTCACTCGGCCTTGGTGTAAGGTTTCCATATCGAGTAAGTTGGATTCGACTTGTTCTTCTTGTCTGGAAGTCTCAACTTCTTGCTCGGGAGAATCATGGACAGTGGGTTTGGCTTTCTTCCCCATTGAAAATTCTGCTCTTAGTCCTGTAGCACGACTGATCAAACAATCAACGAATTGCTGCTACCGCTAACGATTGAAGAGCAAACCACTTGTTATTGTGTTCAGAAAACCAGCGCGGCTTGTAAATTCAATAACTTCACATCCAGAAATTTAAAAATCATGAAATTGGCTGAAAAATACTAGACACGCTAGGGAATCCAATGGCACCAAGTTCAGTTTCTAATTCCTCCCCAATCTAAGTCGATCTGCATAGAAGTCATGCCTTGACCTCGGTTATCAAGCTCGTTGCCCGTTCTTCAGCCGTGTAGGAAACTTCCGGCAACAGGGGTCCACTCAAAAAATCACCCTTTCTTCACAACCCCCTTCAATTGGCTACCAATTTTAATGAGAAAATACAATGCATGCAGAATCAGGGATCAAATCTTTATAGATAATCCTATTGCCTCCTTGTTCTACTGCACCATCAATAATTATGAAGACAGGTAGAGTCTCCTCCACAAAAAAAAGCGTATTCAAGTGTCCTAGGCACTCAAAAGAGAAAGGGGCTAGCCTTTAAAATAAATAAGAGGCTTGAAGTGAGAAACAAAGCAAAGTGAAGATACCAATGTAGAAGGAGTAGCGGCAAATATAGATGACTATACAACTCCATTGTACACATGCATCCTTATATACCTAGGTATAGCCATGACATGTGCAACTAACATACATGCATTTAAAAAGAATCACAATTTCAATGAAGAGAACACGACAGTTAACAATCAAACTACAACTACTTTAACTAGGACTCAAACAAGCATGGCATTCTGAACCACGAGCACTACTCTAAACCACGTCCCCACTATACAAAACTACAACTAAGAAGGCAAGAAGAAATTTCAATTTTAAATCAAACTTTCACGCATCTCCAACTAGATCAACATCAAGAAAAAACAATTTAAAATGTGTTCTTCACAAGAAAAAACATAAATTTCATAACGACACCAAATGGGTTCACGTTGGACTAAGAGAAACTCGAATGGCTATACAGAAAATGATGAAGGATATGCACAAGGGATATTCAAGCTCTTCGCTCCCTCCCTCCCTCTCTCTCCCTCTCTCTCTCTCTCATGTATAAGCCCCAACTTAATCTCTCTCTGTTATATATGTAAGCCGATGTTAAATATGCCAACATATATAACAGTCAAGAAGAATACTTTTGTGTATATAGACAAGGTAGTGTGTTAAGTTCTAAACTATTTCATTGCATTTATGAAGTGCCCGTGCATTTCATTTTGTTGCTTCGTTATTAGTTTGAGCCTTCCCCAACTTCTATGATAATATAAGCAATTGTGTGACTGGGTCCCTGTGATTGGATTCTTCTAGAGATAAGTTGGATAAGGAAATATGTATGCAGAAATTTACATGTGAAGGAGCCAATGGGGAGTTTTATGTTTGATCCTCCCTTTTGAAAGATGAACAATGAGTCCCTTGTTACGATCTAATGTTTTTTCTTTTATTGTCTCTTATAGTCACTTTCGTCCTAAAATTAATTGATTTTCTGCAGATCAAGTACTTCCCTGTGCCGTGCTTCACTTTCTCCATCTTAATTTATTTTTGTTTTTTTTTTTAAACATTTCAATTGGAGATTGGCCTCAGGTAAGTTCATTTATGTATTATACTTGGATTTATGTTGATGCTAGCTTCTAACTAGTTTAACAAGACAGGCTAATGTTGAATTGAGATGGGTATTTCTTTTTAAATGAAGTTTCTTAATAATAAGTGAATGTGAATGTTTTATTTTAGTGTTTTATTTTAGTGCACTCGCACTCAGACACCACTTTTTCCCATGTGTTTTACTCCCTCTCGCATTTCCTGTCTGATAAGCTAAAAAGAAGAAATTGATTTTTCTGTCTCATTTCCTGAGTTTTCCATATCATATTTCATTACGGCTGCTTCATGACATTAAGTGAATGGAATATATAAATAAAATGAGATTTTTCACTGGGAGTTCAAAGATTCATATAATGATCCTGAATGAAAGAGGAAAAAAATATATAAAAAACATGCAGAAACTGGATCACCATTTTATTTAATTCATGGGATTATGCTTACTTTATCTTCCATAACATTTGAATAATATGAAAATCTGGAGTTATTTCCTTGTATTTTTGCTATTAAGATTCTCAAGCTTGGGCCTTCAATGCCAATGGTCACCTATTCTGAAGTTGGTTGCTAATTACTTTTATCTGTTTAATTATATTTGGGCCTGCCTATTGTACTTCTTAGTATTTACTTCAAATTGTATGTTTCTTTAGGTTTTATTCTCCTATCTTCTCCTAGCTCCAAATATTGCTTAGATTTTTTTATATAGTTCTGATTATCTTGCATTTGCAGTTAGGACTAATGGCCTAATTTTGCTGATGCCTGGTCAAATTTGTCATGAGAAAGAAATTACTATTTTTGAGTTGGTAAAGGAATTAACATAAATATCAAATGAGGCATCGAAACAGGACTACAAAAACTGAAAAGCCAACCTCTTTTATGAGAGCATAGCAGCAAATTCGGATGAAAGCCTTGGTGCAGATGAAGAGGGCCTATTTGATCTTGTCTTGTAACAGTTTTGCTGCCCATTTACCACTGCCATAGAGGGTATGTTCCAAACAGTCTATAACATGTTTGAAGCTCATAGTTATGATGTTATAAATCAACTAGCATAAATTTTGTAACGTCCATTGGGTTTGATCTGCACATATTAAGTCGTATACCTTTTTTTTCCTGCTTAGTTGTATAAGCTCAAATGTAGGGGAAATATACACTACTAATTGGTTGATAATGATCCACGAGTATCTAAACTTCTAAAGTATTGGCAAAAACTTTGTTATGAAACTATTCTTAAGTCCTTCCAAAATCCCAACATGTGGAGTGCTATATAAACTATTAATGAGCCAATAAATGACAACAGCATTATTTTATTATTTGAAGGAACTAAAATTCAGAAAAGAAAAAGTGACTCTTTGAACTTTGAATTCGAAGCATTATTTTATTATTCTTTTGTTTGTCCTCAATGATGACAATCTATGGATTCACCTATATAAACCCCGGCTAAGGTTGCAAAATGAAAGCTTGAATATTGCTTGTGAATTATCCGAGGAATATCACTGGTATTTTCAATTGCTGTTAAAGCATGAATTTTTCCTTAGTGAACAAGTACAAGAAAAGGTATTGTCTACCGACGTTAGTTTGAGTGGAAAATTCATGCCACTAAACAAGGTCATGGTGACAACATGTGAGTACTTTCTTCCTTCACTAAGTTGTAGGATGAAATGACTTTCTTTGTTTCTTCAAATATTTTCACAAAACTTTTTAAAATACAGTTTGACAAAAATCTGAAAATTCTTAGAACTTATTTTGGAGGACAATTCATCTTAGGTCAATTTGAAAATTACCTTAAAATTGAAGAAATTATTCACAAGAAACACGTGGTTGTACTCAACAAAATGGGCCTGTAGAAGTAAAACACAAGCACATAATGCAAACTCTTTGAGCATTTTTATTTGATGTTTAGAAAATCCTTGTGTCTTACTTGGGTATACCTAAATCAAACAGATATAGTTGTTGTTATCCCAAGAATAGCAGATTATATGTTTCTTAATGATAGTTTTCTTGGTAAGGGAGAAATTTATGATGATGTTCCTAAAGAAGACAATGAATATGTATTTCTTTACAAAGAAGATGCTTTAGCTGAGAATTATGATGATAGATTTGTACAATCTGATATGCCTAGTCTTTATGCTCTTGAACTAAACGACCATCTGTAATAAAATCCACTGACCTTAATTCCCCTTAGGTCATTATCTATTTCAGAGGAAGTCAAGAAGCTAGTAAAGATGTCAATAACCCACCTGAAAAGACCATTGAGTTAAAAAAAGGTCTAGTACACCTATAGGCAGCTTGATAACTACATCATATGAATCATTTTTGTCTCAGCATGGGACATGCCTGACTGCTATCTCATTTTATCCTATGAGTCTTACAATGAACTTGCCTGGGTAATAATCAATAATATGATGAGTCATAGACTGTTCAGAAGCCTTCTCTCCATCAGCTAAGATGACATTAATTAGTCTTGTAAATTTCAATTAAACGTTGGGACAAAAACCAAATTGACATTAGAATTGCTTTTTTAATAAGAATTAAGTGTAGAAGTTTATATGAATCTCCCTCTTTGGGCAAAACATTCTATGGTAAGATTCTTCACCTAAGGAAAGTTTTATAGTGTAATGTGAACTCCTATGTTTTGCTTTAATAAATTTAAGTTATTTGTTACATCTCTAAATTTTAAAATCATGTTATTCTGATACAACTATATTTTGCTAAGATAAATTTTAAACTTTGTTATTCTGATACAACTCTATTTTGCTAAGATAACTTTTTTAGGTATAGTCATTCTTCTTTTATATATGTCAATGACATGATTATTACAAGTAGTAGCAAGATGGACATCGTAAATATTTTTATGGCCCTTTTGCTTTTAGACAAAAAAAGTTGGTTGGCTTGCTAAAGTTTGAACTTATTATCATTTTCTTCCCATTACATGATTTTATTTATTTTTTGTGCACAAGAAAGTTGAACAGAAGATAACCCATATTTGTTTTTCTTTTTTCATTTTCTAATGTCAAAGTAAAGATTAGAATTAGCTCTACTTTATTATTTTTTCTATAGAATTTTGTGACTTTTTTTTTATTTGGTCTACATTTGGATAAATCCAGCTGAAGTTGGTTCTGTTGATTATCATTTTTAGGTTGTGATAAGGTAGATACTTCACAATCCAAGAGGTATCGATCATTTTGTAGTGGTTCAATCCGCTTTCAAGCTTATTATTTTTGCTTTCGGTTGAACATTTATGTTTAACAACTCATTTAGTTACCATACACACAACTGTCGCCATCTGTTTTAAAATCTGAAGGGGTCTCTGATTATCATACTGTTCAGCATGCTGGTGAGTTTGTTCTTACTTTCCCTAGGACATACCATTCAGGATTTAACTATGGTTTCAACTGTACTAAGGCAGTCAATGTTGCTCCAATTATTGGTTGCCACATGGCCAAAGCGCAGTGGAACTTTACTGTGAACAGTGTCGTAAAACATTGATATCACATGATAAATTGCTACTCGGTGCTGCAAACGGAGCAGTTAGGGCGCCTTGGAGGCTACTGCTACTCAAGGAATGCAACAAAGAAAGTTTGAAATGGGAAAGTGCATGCAGGAAGGATGAAATTCTTACAAAAGCAGTTAAAGTAATCATATGTTTATGCATTACATATTTTAGCTACTTGAAGTTACTCATTCATCATTGTAAGTTGTAACATTTTTTTTTGTTACTCTTTTAGGCATGGGTACAGATGGAGAGAATGAGGAGAAAGAAACTTCCTAAACCTTTTGAAGCCAGAAGAATGCATGCAAACTTCGATTTGACTGATGATCAAGAATGCTTTTTATGTTTTTGTGATTCACATCTCTCAGCGATTGGTTGTGAATGTTCACGAAACCACTTCTCTTGCTTAGAGCATGCAAAGCTACTCTGCTAATATTGTCCAAGAAAACGATATTTCCTCTTCCATTATGATTTGGATGAATTGCATACCCTTGTAAAAGCTTTAGAAGGAAATCTGACCGCTCTGTACGACTGGGCAACTGAAAAGTTGTCCATTGATGGTTTATCCATGACAACACCTGAGAACTCATCTTGTTTGAAGCCAGAAACAAGTTGCATTAGTTTCACCAAATCAGGGGAAACAGGCTTTGGAACACCACACAATCAGAGATTGCAGGTAAGTTAGAGCCTGAAGTTGGACTTCTTGGGTGAGCATTCAGTTGACTCAATTGCAACTGATGGCCTTTCTTCAGAAGTGGAAAACAGGAAATGCAATGCACTGAAATATCCTTCAAAGGAAGGATCAACTTCAAGTGCAAAGAGTCCAACAGCCCATGACATGAACGAAGCATGCAAATCTGAGGAAAATGGCTGTGGTACTTCAGGAGCCTTTCAATCAAGTTCAGTAGAAAATAGCCTCATCGCTTCATATCTTGTCAACAAACTACACATTATGAATTCTTTGGAATTTCCATCTACCACCAACTCTGATAAGTTATTTCAGATTGCTTTCGGTCATCAAGAGTTGAATCTTGGAATGCTTTCACACATTAAGGATGATACTTCTACAGGTTCAGGGACTAAGGTTAATGCATGCAAAAATTTCCCCGATCTAGGTTGGGAAGGACCTCTTTTAAAGCATAAAAGGAGCACTCCAGATGGATCATGTATTTCTGGAGAGGAGGATAAGAATGTTGATCACCACCAGAAACAGCAGAAATTGCAAAGCAACAGTTCATCTAATGCAGAGAGCGATAGAAGTAGGCATAGATATAAGGTCAATGAAAAGCAGCTTTTGTTGTATGAGGATATATACCTCAGTAGCTATTTAAGCATAAAATGCTTGTCTGCACCTGAGAGCGATGTATCTAATGCTAAAGGGGAAAAATGTTTGAGTGCTGAAATATTCATTAAATTGAAAGAGCATCGTAAAACCATTGATATAGCTTATTCCTGAGAGGAGGATAGTCCATGCTGGGATCATGTTTCAATGAATGAAAAATCCAGTTCACTTCATATAGATGGCAGTCTTTGAGAAGGTGCATGTTGTAAAGCAAAAAAACTTTTTGAGTCAACCTGCAGCTTTTGAAGCCATCTTCATGTGTCAGATAAAGTGCATATCTAAGAAACTAATTCATGCACATGTACTATAATGAATGAAAACAAATCCAATTCAACTGTGGCTGTGTGTCCAGCCTCTGGATCGGATACCTGTACCTTTCATATTGAAAAAGACATTGCATGAACCTGTGCCAATAGAAATTTGCTCTATTGTTCCTCGAAAGCTATGGTGCAGTAAGGAAGCCATATTTCCTAATGGTATGCTTATGTTTTCGCCAGGTTGTCTCTTGCCTGCCCATGGATTCAGCAGCAGTTCGAAAGGTTGACCTATTTGTTGTGCTCCTATGATATCCTTGGGTCACATTTTCGGTTAATATATGTTGATGATAAAGGGTCACTGTTGCCAACTTTCTGTAGGATATAGGAGTCGTGTCATGTTCTTTGATATACTTGATCCAACACAAATTTGTAGCTATACCTCGAAAGTATTTGATGTTGGACTGCCTGGGCTCATGTTTAAGGTAAGCTTGCAACTTATTTGATTGCTAAACTAATTAAGGCATCATATTTTTAAGGCTTATTACTAAGGAAATGGTGGACATTGTCTTCTTAACCTTTAATGGAGTTATCTATGGGAACCACTTTTTCTATGTTCACAATGAGAGCACCATATACCAGCTTAGTTACAATGCTTGACATGTTCACAGACTCATCCAAGCTGTGGAATCTGTATTCTGGTTTGGAATTGGGAGTAACTATTCAAAGTAGCAGCTCTGTATTTATTCAACTGCCCTTGATTCAAACTTTAATGGCTTCATAGTATAAATAATTTTGCTAGGTAAACCTTATCCCTTCATTAATTTACCCAGTTGGGATAGAACCCAGCTCTTTTTGGCTAGACCAATGGAAGCTTGAATCTGAATGTATTTGTATGATTAATTAGGCCTCTGATTTTCGTCAAGATTTGCCTTCCTTTCTCAAGTTCCATGTTCTATATTTTGACTGTCATAACCCTATTTAGGTAAACATTATTTTGATTACTGTTGGTGGTCGTTCTTGAAATTTATATACTTGTGAATGTAATATGACAGGTTACAGTTGAGGACAATCCAACTGAAGTCTTTATGCATGCTTCTCCTAGAAAGTGCTGGGACTTGGTGTGTCAGAGGCTTAATGTAGAAATAGAAAAGTTACAAGGCCTCGAAGTGCAGAACCTGCCACCATTGCAACTCCTGGGAAGTCTTGATGGACTTAAGATGTTTGGATTTTCTTCCATGCAAATTATTGAGGTAAGAATGTCTTCATTCTTCTTTTGCTGTAGCCTTGAAGGATGGAAAGTGCAATATGGAAATTATCAATGACATCTGTATAGGCCATTGGTTAAAGGCTAGCTTAGTGCTTTTGTCAGTATTGGCCAGAGCAGGATTTTTATAACTGTTATTCTTCCCCCAAGGCCAAATATAATGCTCGCAATTTATTGGGTTCATTGTTACTTTGACTTCATCAGTAAATACCAAATCCATATAAAAATGGGTATCTAAAGGTAGGTATAGGTAACCATACCTATGCTCCATGTGTTGAAATATCCAATTGTTTTCCATGGATGGTGTTCCTTTGAATACATGGGACGTATCGGTCTGTCACCTTATTTTTAAAATTCTTGAATTAAAGAATAATTCAAACAAATTTCATTGATTTTAAATATGACAAAAAGAAGAAACATGATAATTATTAGCCTCGCTTCGTATTGGCAAGATGGCCGATTCAACCCACATCCGCTGATGCGGAATGATATTAGTAATTAATAACACTAACCCACGTTCCTTGACCTAAATTTATCATGTCAAGTGATAGAAATATACATTTTACAAAATGTATTTTACATAGTTTTAAATTTCAATCGTTTCAATGTAGAAGAAAGAAAATCAACGATATAATAACTTAGCGGATCATCAAAAAAGGAAAATTAAAAATATGGAATTAAAATGATTCGTAATTTTATTTATAAAAAATGGATTGATTCAAAGTGAAAAAAAATGTGTTAAGTATGCCAACACCATCACATTCTGTAAAAAGATAGGAGAATTTGGAAAACACCGCTTAATTTCTCCTAAATAATTTTGCCGTTGCCTATTTATTAAAAGATATTCTCTGGATCAAATGTTTGTCGGTAATTATGTGTCAAACACGTTCATTTATTGCATTTGACAAAAAACTAAAGCAAAGCATTTTCAAAGAAAAACGTTTTTGGTACTTTAAATAAATTCCAAAAAAAAATCATTTCCAAGCCTACCTTTTTTATAATTTTAAAAGTGGACCACATCATATTTTTTTAAATAACAGGCTTTTCGTAAAAACTATCAAATACGGATTTCAATCCAACATCCACTAATATGGGGAGCCAAGCTGATTTCTTTGTTTTAATATGATCCCCTTATCACAAAATTACTTTTTATGACTTCAACTAACATTTCACTTTTTAAAATAGGAATTTTACTTCATGCCTTCATTTTGCCGTTTAAATTAAAAAACATAGTCCTTAGATAAATTGCAATAAGATTGTATTAGTTTGAAATCATAAGCAAAAAGAAGACCCCAACAAAGAATCCACAAATAAGTTTGTGTTATTACTATAAAAAGGTGCAGAAGCCAATTATCGGGAATCATGAATTGCGTCACATTTTCATAGTCAAAACTTTGTTCAAAATAGAAGGAATTTAGTTCAAATTAGATCCACAAGAGAAACCTTAGGCCGTGTTTGATTACTTTGGATCTCGGAGCCTTTGGGTGCTTCAACTGCGGTATATGTCGAAGAAGCTGGTACGGAGAACTGGCAGAAGGGCCTATCAAATCATCCCTCCCTTGCAGCTTGGATGACTGGGTTTCCTGTAGCTATCGCCTAGCCGCTTCCCGAGCAGATAGCACGCACCACCTTGCCAAAAGAAAAAGATAGAACATGAGACTTTTGTAACTCCAGCCCCTTCGTTCGGAGCTAGCCAAAGACTCAAGGATCACTCATGCCTGCCCGAATTCCTAAAAAATTGCTATTTTGTTTTGTCTTTCAAAAGTACTAATGACATACAATTTTTGGTATCCAGCCCTAGATCTAGTCGAAGAAGCACTAGTTTACCCAGTCATTTCCAATGCTACAAGGCTATGAGAGGACCGAGCTAAAATGACCGAACAGTTTTCAGGTCTCTTTCACGAATGGAAAAAGATGTTGAGTGGATTCCACGTGCTAAACCAGAGACCTACATCAGAGAAAGGTCCTTTTGGCAAAGAAAGATGTATCGATGGAAACTTCGATGAAGAGCTTGAAACAACAGACATTGCATTGGAACCTCTCCACAGCTCCCGTTCTCTGAAGATCAAAATTGGGGTTCCCAATGCTTGGCTTCCAAAAGAAAGGCTTTGAAGACATGGATTCAAGTCAAGTCTTCGTGGAAGGCCCGGGCTACGTTAGAGGGGATTTCTGTTTCGCAAAGCAGTCAAAGACAGAGGGCAGCATTTTCTTCTATTCGCGAGGACTTCTGGATCGGAGTCAAGCACGAGAGGTGTCGAACTTTCCTGCATGAGCTACTGCTCGAGTCAAGCTCTAGTTAAGTCAGGCATCCAGCATGAGCATCCCGCAAAGCCCGTTGGATTGGATAGTCTCATTGGTCTGTTGGGTCGGAAGGTCTTGCTTCCTATTTGTTAATTAATTTCTGATTCACACGACTTCAAGCAGATAAAGCAGCTACTAAAGCTATGCCTGTCAATCAAGTAGGTGATTTTGGATAGTTTTGAACTACCGTGGACTTGTTTCATAGCTCTCAGCCTGACAAATGATGATTGAAATGAGATTCGGCCAAGGTTGGATCTACTCAGAAGATCCATGACAAAACAAACCGTGGATCTCTAATCCAGAAATTTCAAATCTGTGTGGAGTGAAATCCATGGATTAGAAATCGAGCCACCCCCGTCCGATCACTTGCGCGGATCTCACATTATCGACCTATCTCCTGCCATGGCCCTTTCTCCCCAGCTAAAACCAACTAGAAGATATGATTCTCAAAATCTTTCAAAAAGCAATTGAAACAAACAGCTGTCCATGGCCCTTTCTCTCCACAAAAGAACACTACGAAAATAAACTGTTGGCAATGCAATGGTTTCCGAAATAGCTTTTTGAGAGAGAGAAAGAGAGAGATGTTGAAGCTCGGTCGATGGAGATGAGAGCTCCAAGCTCTCTTTAGACACTACCTTTAACACTCCTAAGTGCAGGGAACTTCAACACTTTTGATGAGCCTGAGGATTTCAAGAAAGTGAAATAAAAATCATCGGCACTGTTGATGATTTCAGACAGAGAGAGAGAGAAGGAGAGGGAGGGAGGGAGAGGGATAGAGGGAGGGGGAGGGAGAGGGAGAGGGTAGAGGGAGGGAGGGAGGGAGAGGGGGAGAGGGGGAGGGAGATGACTTGCCTGACCATCTCCGAGTATATCTGCAGACACTTGAAAAGACAGAATTCACCCACAAAAGATAACCTTCGTCTGTGATGATGAAGAGGGGATCAGTAAAAAAAAAAACAGCCACCACCACCGAAAAGAGAGAGCTCAGCCATAGAAGATGCCCTTTGCTTATGATGACGAGGAGATCGGGGAAAAAAAAAGGCACTGCCATGGTAAGGGCCGAGAGAGAGAGAGAGGGCGAGGATGCAAGCTTTGCATTACCAAACACAGTTTATAGAGGGTGAACAACGAGCTGAGCACGGCTTGTTAAACCTCGACTCAAAATCAAGTTCGAGCCAACTATTTGAATAAACGAGCCAAACTCGAGATCATTTTTCAACTCTTTTTTTAGTCGAGCCGAGTTCGAATTCATTGAACTCGAATGTTTTAAGCTTGACTCGCCTCGAGCAAAAGTAGTAGTTATTTTGTTTTTTCCATTTCACGTTTCATGCCATCCCGTGGTTCTCTCTCTTCTCTTTCTTCTTCAATGCTTCATCCAAATGAAAAGTGTCTCATCCAAATGCCCAATACCACCATTGCCTTCTTCATTTGCTGCTGCAAAGCCTGTCAAGGTACACCTCTCTCTCTCTCTCCCTCTCTCTAACTCTAAGTCGAGGATCACTCATTGGAGGGAGGGTTTCTTCAAAACCCTTGCTCCAACAAACGTGGTTTCAGAGCACCTTCGCACGCAGCGAGTGAGGGATGAAACCCTCGTTCACTGGAGGTTTGGAATCTAAAACCCTCATTCACTGGAGCAAGGGTTTCTTTCTTCTCTCCCTATACATTAGGAATCTCTCCTTCTTACAGGTTCTTGATCTCTCGAATGACAGTTTCGATGGTCACATTCTCATTGATTTTAGTTGTCTCCCTTTGTTAGAAAATATTTCTATAAGAAAAAACAATTTTGAGGGGTTCATCCCACAAACACTGAGCCATTGTCGAGGTCTCAAAATACTGTTAGCAGGAGATAACCTGTTCTATGGAAGCATCCCGAAGTTTCGAGGCAGTTTGTTAGAACTCAAGCGCTTAAGCATTTGTGGTAGTAGGCTCACCGGCACCATTCCAATTGTTTTGGCTAATCTCACAAAACTGGAGTGGTTTAGTATTCCTCAAAATTAGATACAGGGGAACATTCCTCCTGAGTTGGGAAGCCTAATGCACTTGACATGGTTAAATGTGGAAGGGAACAATCTCACTTGTACAATGCCTGAGAGCTTGTTTAAGGTATCTGCTCTTCAAGCTTTAAGCTTTGTGATGAATCAACTCACGGGCATCTCCCTAAAGATGTTGGCCACTTCCTGCCCAATCTCCAAATTATATATATGAGTAACAACAATTTTGATGGCCCTTTCCCACCTTCTTTTTCCAATGCTACTAGTCTCCAAGCTATTAGTGCAGGAGACAATAAATTGAGTGGTCTCATACCATTAGAATTAGGTAGCTTCACACAACTCAAGCGCTTGTACCTCGAACACAATATGTTGACCAATGTCGGTGGCATCCGTGAGCTCTCTATTCTCACATCCTTCACCAACTGTCAACTGCTAGAGGAAGTTGTGCTGTCACAAAACCTTCTGAATGACATTCTTCTGGCCTCTGTTGGAAACCTGACAACCACCTTGTGGAGACTTCACCTTTCCTCTAATCTGACTGAAGGTACTATCCCATTGGCCTTAGCCAACTTGACAAACTTAATTTCCTTAAATTTGGGATTCAACAACATAAAAGGGCACATTCCACGAAATATGGGACCAATGAACAGGTTACAGGTGTTAGGTCTTTCTGGCAATGCATTAGAAGGTTCAATTCCAGACACACTTTACCAGTTGGTCCGCATGTATCTTTTTTATATTAAAGAGAACATGCTAATTGGGTCAATTTCTACCTCTATAAACAATCTCACTAGTTTGCAATGGCTGGATCCGAGCTCAAACAATTTGTCATCAACACTACCACCTGGTCTTTGTGAGTTGAAGGACTTGTTGGGGCTACACTTGCAAGACAACTCTTTCACTGGTCACATGCCTTTGTGTCTCGGGAATTTTGCCACGATCGCCAACATGGATATCTCTGTAAATAAGCTGAGTGGAGACTTGCCTGAATCATTGTCAGAACTCCAAACGCTAAAGTATTTGAATCTCACTCACAACACATTTCGTGGTCACATTTCTGAACAACTTGATCACATGGTAAACATTGAAGCTATTGACCTTTCCCACAACATGCTCTCAGGTGAGATTCCAAAATCATTGGAGAAAATTCAACACATCCAGGTCTTGGACTTGTCCTTCAATCTATTGGAAGGAGAGATTCCAAGTGGTGGAAAGTTTGCAAACCTTTCTGCCAAGTCATTCCTAGGCAACTATGCACAATGTAGAGCTCCCAAATTCCATGTCCCATTGTGCTTAGACAAAACAGAGAGGCAAAGTCAGAACAATGCGGCTAGAGTCATTGCCACTTGCGCAATTGGAAGCTCGGCACTTGTGGTCTTTTTTTGTGCACCCATTGGTATCTCATGCTATAGAAAGAGGGGGATGTTGAAACATTCTGATGACATTGAAAGATTACAAGGAATTACACTTCCAGTGATTTCTTACAAAGAGCTATTACATGCATCGAGCAACTTCAGTAATGCAAATTTTCTTGGGAATGGAAGCTTTGGTTCAGTGTACAAAGGAATTCTAGCAGATGGAACAACTGTGGCAGTTAAGGTCCTCAGTTTGCTATATGATGGAGCATCTACAAGTTTTGACATCGAGTGCACTGTCATGCACCAAATCAGGCACCAAAAGCTCATTAAAGTCATTATGTCTTGCACTAGTACAGATTTCAATGCTTTAGTTCTCCAATACATGCCCCTTGGCAGCCTAGAAGTCTGTCCACATTCGAGTGACCATCACTTCAATCTCTTTCAGAGATTGAATATCATGATTGATGTAGCCTGTCACGGGCCGACTCCTTCAGCCCGTGCGGCGCGGCCAAACTCTCGCCAGTAGGCCGCAAGCCTTCACCTTGTCCAAGCGGGCGCAAATCACTTGGGCACTTAGACAGACACAAAACACAAGAGTGTAGGAAAGAACCTCACAATATATTCACTTGAAAAGTTAAGTACATCACGAAGTGAACACAAGTAAGTCTTTACAACTTTACTTACAAAGGTTGGCTGAAGCCACTTACAAAGTTCCCAAGCCGACCAACCAAAGATAAGAACCCCAATCTATACACTTGCAAAGGACCTTGGGAGGGTGCTCATACACAGATGAACACTCAAGCTTACACCAAGGCCCAAACATAAACAAAGGAAATCAACTAAAACAAAAGCAAAGACTGTACAACCCTGACACAGGGGAACAGGCTCCCCCCTTCAAAACAAGCGCCGTCCTCGACGCTATCTGCTGTGATAGGTCTTCACATCCAATGGGTAGCACTGCTTCATGCAAAACGCATACTCCCACGTTGGGTCTTGCTCGCCTATCCACTTTACTTGGTATTTCTTCGGCTCCCCTCGAGAGTTTGCTTTTTGCCGAAGAATTTTCTCCACCCACCGATCTGTTGCTTGTTTGGTCGGCGATACTCGCTGCACGGTGAGGTCTCATTCCGGGAGGCTTCTGTTAGAGTCTCCGCCCTGCCTTTGTTGAAGAGTAGATACTACCACGGCCTTACCTTTATCCTTCCTTGTTGGGATGGCTGGGACCATGCAAGGGTGCCTCTCCTCCATGATACTTCGTAAGTGCGGCATCGATACCATCTTTGATGCGCAGAGGAACTCCATGCCTAGAATCATCTGACTGAACCACCGAGAAGTTGGCCCTACCCGACCAACCCTCAATCTTCACAACTGCATCTCGGACTATGGCGTAGATCGGTCTTGCCTCTGAGTTCACTGCCTTCACGCGTGACTCCCCCTTTCCTTGGGTGAGGCCCAATCTCCCGACTTCCTCCTCCGAAATAAAATTGTGCGTGGCTCCCGTGTCTACCATGGCGATGGTAGGTTTTTCATTCACCAGAATCTCTATGCACATGAGCTCCGTTGAAGGTGTCGTTGTCACCTTCGTTTCCGCCTCTTTTGTCAAGGCGTGAAGAAGTTGAAGTGCCCCAATTCTAGACTCTTCCACATCTCCACCTTGTAGCGCATTGGCAGATGACTTTGAAGTGCTTGCCTTTGTAGCCCTCACAGCATTGGCCTGCCCTGTTGGCCTTACTCGCTTTGAGCAGACGCGTGCCTCATGCCTTTCCCCACAAACCCAACAAGTTACTTCTCTTGGTGGCCATTGTAATCCCTGCGAAAGAATTGCCTTCCCCCAGTTTGCCTCTGAAATGACGATCCACTTCTGTCTCGTCGCTCCTCCTTACCGTTGTGGTCGGACTCCCTCGTACGCTTGAAGGTCTCAGTGTAGCTTTTGTGTTCGGTATCTGCCAAGCGCTCGGCTGCCACATATGCTTGCTCCAAAGTCTTCGGGTCTGATCCACATCGGCTTGGGCCCAAGATTGGAGCCCTATGATGAACCAGTTAAGCTTATCCTTTTCTGGCATCTTAGGTACATCCAACATGAGCTTTTGATAGGCTCTAACATATTCCCGCAAGGAACCTGTCTGTCTCAGGTTTGCCACCATCCGGTAAGTCTGTCTCTCGACATCCACGGGCATGAAGTACCCCTTCAGCTGTTTACGGAAGTCGTCAATGGTAGCAATCGTGCAATCGCCATTCTCAATGTCAAACATCTTCTGCCTCCACCAAGCCACAACATCTCCCTCTAACAACATCGCTGCGGTCTTGATCTTCAAGTCCTCCTCTACTACGTTTTGCAAGTCCAGGTAGTAGTTTACTTGAAACAAAAAGTTGTCGTTCGCCTTCGCATCCCGGCTACCACTGTACTTCGCCGGACGTTGAACGTCGATCCTACTGGTCCTCTCATGGCTACTGCTGGATGAGCTAATACGTAGCAGTCTCTGATTTGAAGCCCGAAGTTCAGCAACTTCATCCTGCAAGGTCTTCACCAAGTCAGAGAGTGAACGGTTCAAGGCCACTGACTCGGCCATCTGTTCCCACATCAACTTCATCTCCTCCTTGAATCCCTCAAAGGTCTCGGCGGCAAAGCCGAGGGCTTCCTCATGGGTGGCCACATCTGCGACCAACCTATTCACCGTCTCTTCCAGGTCTCCCTGGCCACGGTCTGGGCTAGTATCCCCTTGACGGCCTGGGCTCGCCTCCTCTAGATGGGTTGGTTCCTTGCCTTTGGCACATCGCAGATTATATGATGATGCCATGGCTCCTTCTTCAATGGCAGCAAGTCGGCGCGACGATCTACACCGACTCTCCAATAGTTTCCCCAGATTGACCTGAATCTGGGCTCTGATACCAGTTGTCACGGGCTGACTCCTTCAGCCCGTGTGGCGCGGCCAAACTCTCGCCAGTAGGCCACAAGCCTTCACCTTGTCCAAGCGGGCACAAATCACTTGGGCACTTAGACACTTAGACAGACACAAAACACAAGAGTGTAGGAAAGAACCTCGCAATATATTCACTTGAAAAGTTAAGTACATCACGAAGTGAACGCAAGTAAGTCTTTACAACTTTACTTACAAAGGTTGGCCGAAGCCACTTACAAAGTTCCCAAGCCGACCAACCAAAGCTAGGAACCCCAATCTATACACTTGCAAAGGACCTTGGGAGGGTGCTCCTACACAGATGAACACTCAAGCTTACACCAAGGCCCAAACATAAACAAAGGAAATCAACTAAAACAAAAGCAAAGACTGTACAACCCTGACACAGGGGAACATAGCCTATATTTTGGAAAAAAATGCATTGATGATAGTAAATGTTTTGGCAACCGCTTTTAGCATTGAGACTATTTTTAGGGTCCCGAAATAAGAAAAAGAGTCATAAGTAACATTGGTAAGCCACTGATTTCAATTATATATATATATATATGTAATTTGGTCCTCACTTATGTGGTTGAACTAATTATACTCTTCTGAGGTTTGCAATATGATATCAATAAATATATTAATTTGATGTGAAAACACCCCTGATCCATCTAATCATCATGATTTGGTACTTTACAAATAAAAACATATGCAAGTGGTTCCTAGCTCGATAATGTAAAGGTCATTGATAAACTATTTTACATAGACAATGCATTTGTTGTTCCTATGGCCTATGGTGTTGCATGCTAGTTTTTGTGTTGTTTTGTGCTCATGTACACATGTTGTTTGCATGTCCTCAACGGACAAGATTCTTCAATTGATCTTCTTTTAGCAGAATTTATAAACTTTTTGCCATTCTTGTATGAAAGAATCCCAATCATAAATACCTGTCTACCTGATGGCTTCAGACTGGCAAACAATCGGCATTACTGAAGAATTCACTCGATTTAGGAGCCATTTAAGAGAACCTTGAGATAACAGGAGAACTAGAAGGAAGATGAGTTTAATTAGGCCTTTATGCTGTGAAATCACTACGCCATACCATTAATGAAACTCAACAAATCTCACATGCCCCATAGAAAAAATCTGGATACATGTTTCAATTCTTTTAAGAGCACTTGGATATCATACATATAGGACTTCAGTTCTAAATGTACCTGGGCATCGGGCCAGCACCACCCAATAAGAACTGGGTCCGGGCCGGCCAGATGTCTGAAATTAGCCCAGGCCCAGCCTGATTACGTAAAAAAATATTTAATTTTTTTATTACAAAATATATTTTAAATAACAATATATATTATTACTAAAATGAAATTAATATTTAAAAGTTATCAGGATGGATCGGGCCCCCGTCGTGACCCACGCCCGATCGGGCGGGCAGGGTACCCATTGGGTACTGGGCCCGATTGGGTGGGGTACCCGGCCCGATAACCATGTCTAGTTCTAAATCATAATCTTGTATTATTTTTTTGATGTATATATGAGAATACAACAAGATAAAGGTAAGATTGTGTCAATGGATCTTAAGTCCATTAATTTCCAGGCCTCTTGCCCAAAAACCAATTACTGCAATTGTGTCATAGATGAGCATTAGCCAATTATATTGTGGTTGATAATCATGTCTAATATTGTTGAGTGGTTGAATTAGAATTTGGGATGGCCGGAAAGGTGTCAGCCAAAGCCGATGTCTACAGCGACGGAAATCTCCTCCTTGAAATTTTTACAGGAAGAAAGCCTACTGATGAACAGTTTGATGGGGATTTTAGTTTGAGGCAATGGGTGGCTGAAACATTTCCTGTTGCATTTCCAGATGTCATTGACAGTCATATTTTGAATCAAAGCAATACTATTCCAACTGAAAGATCAGCTGCTATGAATGAGCTGCTGGTGATGATCATAGAGATTGGCTTGTCATGCTCAAGTGTGTCTCCAAATGAGAGAATGGACATGAAGGAAGTTGTTGTAGGGCTGAGAAGGATTCGACAGAAGACAAGAATGATAGAAGGATAATTCAAATATATCCACAGATACAATGAGATTTAATTTGAGGGCGCGACTAGCCATTGGCTAAAATAGTTGGAGGTGGAAATGTAGTTTGATTGCTTTCACTAAGATCTCTCGCTTGCATTGCTCAATTACAACAGTTGCATATAGGACTTAATAGAGACATACTTAATATGCTTGTGTGTTGTATTCCTAAGGCGTTTGGGTGATTAATCTTGTAGAACTACTCACACATTTCCAGTGCAAGTTACATGAAAGAGGCTTGGAACTTTGTCCATTATTCCAGTTTGTGATTTATGTGAACTATAGTCATAGCCACATAAATCCTTTAAATTTTCTAAAATTTTGACGTACTATATCCTCAACACAATTTCTCAAACTACCAAAAAAATATACAACAAGAAGAATGAATAAAAATGCACCATTCCAGTAAGTTTTGCACTGATGTCCAATGTTATGAAAAGTAAAGCCCTTGAATGAGGAGGATGAGAATTATATGCTGTGAGCATCATTGTGTTATTGGAGAAAGTAATATGTAATGGCCCTCTAACAAAGGACCATGTGTCATGGACTAAAAGTGATCAAAATGACATGTTAGATAGAAGACCCTTCCCCCTACAAACAAAAGTGAAACTTGGAAAATCTTCATTCTATTTCCAAGGAAGTGAATCCACCTATGTTAAGAGGAAGTTGGGTGTTTATCAAAGAAAGTAGTATCATTAATCTTTTCAAGCATACAGAAATGCATGAACTCACCACCGTTGGCCACATTCATAAAATTGTTCACCAGTCACAGTTCAAAGTTTAAGGATGCTACTTTATATTGAAGTATTGTGGGTGCCTTGCAATGTGTGTCCCAACCCAGCCAGATATTGCTTTCTGTGTAAATAGGGTTGTTTGTGTCCCAAAATTTGTTTAGGTTTTGCTTTTGGAGTGTATTAAAAATTATTTTTATTTTCAAAAAAGGGACTAGCTCATCGGTACGAGGATTGGCCATTCCTGACACTTTTATGATGGGTAACTAGTCTTAAGTTATGTTCATTCTCAATGTATTTCATATTCACCCAAACATCATCTTCAACCTATATTGGTGTGGTACTTGCTAAAGAAGTTAAAATTTTATAAAGCGAAGGAAGGAAATTCTTTTTAAAGTAAAGTATTTCATAAACCTTTATCAAAACAGTTAGAGTG
The DNA here is from genome assembly GCF_008831285.2 of Nymphaea colorata. NCBI lineage: Eukaryota > Viridiplantae > Streptophyta > Magnoliopsida > Nymphaeales > Nymphaeaceae > Nymphaea > Nymphaea colorata. The sequence continues at coordinate 637,969 of NC_045141.1, read as the reverse complement.
AGTTAGATAAGGATTTTGAAGAGAGAGAAAATATAGACAGAGAAAAACTAGTAAAAGAGCAAGAGATTTTAAGAGAAAATTAAGAGAGAGATAAAGATTTATAAGTGAGTGGAAATAAATAAAGAGAAAAACTAGTAGAGAAAGTGTTAATTGAGAATTGATTCTTGGGCTCAATTTTAAACATTTGAGTGACCAACTCTAGACCTTGGGCGATTTTCTGAATCTATTTTGCTAGTTTGGGCCTGATTTTGATTCTCGAGTGTAATCAAACCATCCAAGAAAAAAAAGTTCATATATGTAGTGACGTGGATGGGGCCAAATGCCCAAATGATCAACCGATGGTCAACATTTATGCAGCCTTCTTGGGATTGAATCTTGTTGTAGGAAGTTCAAAGAAACAACAAGTTGTCTCGTAGTCTAGCATAGAGGCTGATCGAATGTCATGCAGTGGCCAACAAACATAGCAGAAGATGCAACGTGATAGACATATTTCTACTTGAACTTGGAATAAGAACGAAAAAAGTCTGCCATCCATATGGTGTGACAATGTGGGTGAAAAATATTTAGCAGATATTCGCAGCACATTGAAGTGGAAGTTCATTTTGTTAGGGAAAAAGTTCCTTAAGGCACTATTGTTGTGAGACAAACATCATCCAAAGAGCAGATTGAAGGTGGTTGCAGGGAACCAGATCTTAGTGGTAAGACTGTTGGGATAGGCTTGAGCATCGAGCGGGCCGGTTAGGTAAGAGTCGGACTTAAGCTGGCTCGACACCCAAATCTTGAGTTTGGGCTTGATTCGATTAAAATAAAAAATATTTTTTAAATATAAAAAAAGAAAAATATAAAATATATTTTTAATAAAAAATATATATCTTTATTGAAATAAAAATAATATTAAAAAATATATCGAATGGAACCCCGTCGAATCGACCCAACTAATTTTCTCAACCTGTCTTGATGCTTAGCCCTACGTGGGGATATAGGCTTGGGGTTTGAGGATTGAAAGTTAACAAAGGAACAGGGGGACCCACCCTTGTGTTTGTTCCAACCGAGCCCGTCTTGGTTTGAAGTTTCGACTTAAATAGCGATTCTCTCCCGACCATTTATAAGAAATTTCGTCAATATTCTAACACAAAATTGCAGGATCCGATTATCTAATCTCCTACCACTCTTTTGGCAGTAGAGAGAGAAAGAGCCGATTCTTGTGCACTGATTATTTAACTCCGGACCAGAAGTTGTTTCTTTCCCTGTTAAAGCCGACGTGATGGGAATTCCTTTAGCTGTCCACTGCCAACCAATCTTAGCAACCTTACATATACATATGAATGAATTGTAAGTTGTGCTTACTCTAAACTGACGGAGTTCCAAAGAATTTGTAGTGATCAATTCTCATAGTTTTTCAACCCTTGGACATTTTTTTTGTGCGGCCATTGGCCTAAAGGTTGACTGCTTTGGTTTGGTTCTCAGGCTTCTACCTCTTGGTGTACGTGCCATCCAACAAAAGAGGCGTGCCGAACATTGCCAAAAAAAGCTCATTAAGTTCATGTTCTTTTGTTGCTATGATTTCCGATTGTTGTTTTTTTTTGGCTTTTGCCTAAAACATTAAGTTATGTTAATGCTTTGAGATATAACACCAGTGACTATTAAAATTCCACAATATCTAACAAGATATTATATATCAACCCAAAATTGTTAGTAGTAAGTTAGACAGACCCACAGTTACCGCTCACACACCAGGGATGGAGGCAGGGGTGTCGGCAGGGGCCTTGGCCCCCCACCATAAAATGTTAAAAAAATCAAACATTGATTTGTAATTATCAGAATTTTTGTTTAACATATAGAGCACTACATTTCTTGTGCAAGTAATGTTGATCTTATTTATCTTGTGAAATAAATATTTGGGTACTGGTTATGCTATAAGTCGTCAAAGAAATGGTTGTCAAATAATATGCTTTTTGGCTCCTTCAGTCTTGCTTAAAAATTAAGCTATCTTTTTGGCTCCTTCAATCTTATTTTTCACCTTGCATGTCGATCATCCCTTTTACTGTACTGTTCGCACCCTGCCCCTTTCTTAAAGGGGGTCGATATGCGAATCAGCAAAATTCTTTTAAAATTGAGGTTTTGAGGAAAATTTTTAAGAGAAAGGGGATCTGCCCGTCGGTACGAGGTCCAACCGTTCCTGCCGCCTTTAACAGGGGTAATTAGACCAAGGACTAAGAATCATTTGGATCATGTAAGAGTTATTGTTGTTAGTCCTATATGCTTATGCATTGAGGTTTTGGATTCAAAAACCAAAGTGATTTGCTGGATTCAAAACCTAAAGTTTATAAGTGATTTTAACTTGTTTTGAAAATGGATTCCTTTGATTTGAAGATTGGAGGGTTTTAAAATTGATTTAAAAACCTTTGTTTTGGTGTCATTTGAAATCCACAATTCTTAGAAATTTTGAAATTGAGTTCTTCGTTGTGAACTCATTTGATTCATTAGTTAGAATGATGATCATCTTATGATCAAAATTGATTTTGAACTCTTCTTTTACCAAATCATGTGATTTGGTTTAAAATATTTTAAAACTTGTGCCGAGTTCATTCTTTTGATGGGAATAGGCCCAAATTGTTAGAAAACGTACTGTTTTCTAAACATATTTTGATCAAAATTATGAATGCATTGTTTATGTTTTCTTTGAAATTTAAGTGAAGTTTACAAATTCTTGTTCCAATATGACTTGGTCACTTCTTGCAACTCAAAGTTGAATCACTTAACTTCATGAGAATGTGCACGTGGTGCAATTGATTTTAAGTGAAAGTGAATGCATGAAATGAGAAGAGAAACTGTATAAAACATTCATTCTTCTCCATCTCATAATCTCTCAAGGTTCATTCATATGAAACATATATTCTTCACTCTCTCATAATCTCTCATGATTCATTCATTGCAATCACATGTCATATAATCTATGCCTGAAGATTGATTTTAATTAATGTAGGACTTTCTCTAAATGCACTTATTATATTGTTAAGCACATGAATTAGAGATGTAGTCTATAAGCTTGAGTGATAGATGAGAAACTCAAAACAATTAAGAATTTGGCAAATAAGGATGAAATCAAACTTTAAAATATAGAAGAAATGTGGATATCATCCCTTTTCCTCAAAATTGTCATAAAAATCAGATTTTATTCTGATTTAAATGTATTAAAATTAAAATATTGATTCTAAGAGTGTTCGACTCTTGGAAAAAGATGAAATTCAGTTTTACTCCATACAAACTAAGCATCAAGTTGGCAAAAATCATGTGCCACATGTACTCATTCATGCCATGGAGTTCTAAGAACCTTTCTTTCTCCCCAAAATCAAACAAAATTTCATATTCTTGTCCTAGAAGATCCATTCATTTCTTGAACTATTAAAACACTTTTGATCTTGTTCTTTAAGGGATACAAAGATTAGAATTTTTGAAGCATTCTTGAGACTCAATTAATCAAATGTAAGTCTGAAAATTGGTGAATGAAATTAGAAATTTCTAAAAGGCTTTTAGAGAGATGATTAGATAGGCTAGAACCTTTTTATTGTTCTTCAAAATATAGCGACTTTGTTGCTGAAAATTCACATCTCAAATACATAAAATTTGACATTCTTAAGCTAATTCCTATAAAGCATGGTCTAATTTCAACAACTTGCATACATTTTACATATGGATTGCTGAAATTAAGTAAAAATAAAATGAAAATGATTTGATAGTCTTGTACTATGAAAATCAACAAAATGATCACCTTTCTTAAAAAGCAAAATGATCACCTTTCTTAAAAAGTAGTTTGGAAACGTATTCCAACCCAATTTTAAAAGAGGAAAATGATTTTTAACAAGAGATTGCACATGTATATATATACACGTATCTTACTCTTCAAAATGGAATTTAATCAAAGGACCACATAACTCATGAATCATGACGATTCATGGCTGG
>NC_045141.1:0-33906 GCF_008831285.2 Nymphaea colorata | reverse complement strand
TCTGTAAAGGCTCCCTAAAATAGAAGACAGAGTAAAAAAGGATATCAATCACAAGATGAACAAAATCAGTCGTCCAAAGTAAGTATACTTTCCATGCCAAAAAATCGCATACCTTCCTGAGCATCTTTTTATGAAATGGACCTTTTAACTCCATATGAAGCCGAAGCATGTCATTGTTTGATGGTCCAGGGAAGAGGACCTTTCCTGTATATAGCTCGTACAAGCAGCAGCCAACTGACCTATATGTCCAAAGCATGGTCATACGGCAAGCCAAGTACTGCAGTTTCAAGAAACCAGTCAATAATAACCCTCACATCACGATTCGGAAGCATACACATCACACAAAGAAGTACCTGAATTTGCACACGCAACAGATTTTCAAAGTTGCAGTGAAAACAACTAATGAATAGAGATACAACCATACTTGAACAGAACCAAACGGAGGACTTACTGAACAGAGATACAACTAATGAATAGAGATACAACCATATTATTACATTATAACTATATGATCCCTGAATATAGGTTAAAAAGGGACAGGCAAAAATATAATCAAGGCATAGGAGAAGTCCTTTCGGTATCAAACCTTCGAGAAATGATAACCTTGTGGGACAGATATCTTCAAGTTAAGGTTGCCTTCCTTGGAAGAGATGCTTTGCACTGCAATTGTCCTTGATTTCAGAGCCACAAATAAAGGAAAATGAAAATAAAAGGAAAGAGAAGAAAAAATACAGAATTTAATCAGTTTCAATGGCAACAATTGAGTATAAGGAGGTGAATCAAAAATAATTTCCTTTGTACTATCAAATTTAACCATCGACATGATAATGCCAAATATTTGAACAGTCACTTAAAAAAGGGAATATGCCTCGTTGAACCTTCAGATGGGGTCATAAAAGCGTGAAAAAGAAGAAAAATCAGCATAGGCACTGTACATGAAAATACTCTAGACGATTAAGACGCAAATTGCTTGCAAGCCTTAACCCATATACAATTTCCTTTGACGGAAAGAAATGTTGATTCTGCCCTTCCAGGAATTGAATTATGGACTCCTGGAATCAAACTTCAAAGGCAGGAAAATCCATATTATCTAGAGCTTCGTGAAGAATGAATCTCACCATCCCTTCCAAATAAGTGGGAATTGACCTCTCGAATGGAAGCTTCTTGTTGCCTCTTTCAAGTGCATCTCTCCATATTCTGTACCTTGCTCCAAGCTTATCATATGCCACAGGCCAGTTCCAAACATTTGCCCCATTGATCATCCGCTCTTGCTGACCTTCCACAAGCCATAGATCCTCATTTAAGACCTGCATGCAGTGTCTGATCAGTTCTAACATGAAATTCCAGAAGCGACAGTGATGTCATTTTATGACTACGATTTACGCAACCATTGGGTCATGCAGACAGCAAAATCTTGTCGGAATGGTTAGATCGCAAGAATCACAACCCCTAACCCTAAACCCAAAGTAGAGGACCGAATAAAGAAGAGCGAGATGGCCGAGGAGAATACCAGAATGAGATTGAAGAGCATCGCTTGGTCCACCTCAACAAACTCGGCATCCCACGCCTTGAGCTCTTCTTCTTGGATCTTGTCGTCGACGTGCTTTTTGCAGTACTCGATTACCTTCGCCAGGATATTGTTGGCAACGTTGGGCAAGGGGATGCCGGAATCAGCACAACCATCCTCGATCATTTGTCTGATCGTTGAGATTCCTTCGCCACCGCCTCCTCCACCTCCAACACCTCGCCGTCGGAGCTCTTGACTGTTACCGTCTTCCCTTCCTCCTTCGCCATCTCCTCCCGAACCCTCTCGAAGCACCGGCCATAAGCCAAGATCAATCAATCCTCCTCTCCTTCTCGCCCTTATTAGCTGAGGCCATCAAAAGGTTTAATATCTTCCATGTTAGCTCATTAACTTACGGCCCCCAATACGCCCATTAAAAAAGCAACAGTATGGCCCTTTACCGCCCTTCTGCCCCCTTGAATATATGTAAACTAGAGAGAATACTGGGATTTCTATTTTTTTGTGCTACTTTTGGTAGTCGTAATGAGAGAGAGAGAGAGGGAGACATATGTTGTTATATATATAATATGTTATATAACATGTATTACATGTATATGTTACGTTACACACATCTATTATACATATATATGCATATTATATAGTTGCATACTGTAGTATTATGTCAACAGATAAGATATATATTATATAAGCACTTTATACATCACACATGTCATAATATATATTTATTATATTATATATACAATATATTATATATACACTTGTAGGCATACACACGTGTACATATAATATATCTATTAATGTAATAGAATATAACGTGTTTATATCATTATATACATTTACAAATATAGTACATACTATGATAATGTGTATATATTAACGTATGTGTATATATACATATTAGCTATAACGTGTAATATGTTTTTACATGATATATATAGTACGTTGTGTGTTACATATATAATGCATAATATGTAACATATATATATAATAACGCATATATATTGAATTATATATTAGTGTATGTATATGTTATATGATACGTGGAGTGAACATGTTATGTGTATAGAAGTTCTCATATATTATATATAGCATGCATGTATCTATATACACATAATATATACATAGTAACATTGTACGCATACATACTGCACATATAATATGTTCATACATATATTATTGTACATATATAATATATGTGTGCATATATCATATGTGTATAATATACGTATTATATGTACACTACACGCATAATATATGCGCACACATGTTATATATATAATGTACATATGTATATATACACTATATATATATATAATATATGTGCCATATATTATGTATATAACATATAAATATGTTATATATTGTAACTCTACATATACAAATTTACATGTACACTTATAGTAATAGCAATTATATTACATATACTATATAAATATTATGTATATAGTGTATGATATGTACACGTATTATATGTTATGACATCTATTATATGTAATATTATATGTTATGTATAGAGTATAACATAATATATGCATATGTACAACGCCCAAGATATAATAGAACGTACTTATAGTGTATTATTGTACGCTATATGTTATAGCATATAACACATATGTTATACGTATACGTTGTAACATATGCGTTATAATAATACTATATAACATATACATCATATATATACTATTTAGTTGGAGCTGAGCTTTCACACGTGGATGTGTGATTTAATCTCAATTGTGATCTGCACGTTAAAAGTAATATACCAATCTTTGCAAGATCATATGTGACTAACTGTGCACGTCAGGCACTAGAATTTTCTTTGTTTAGATCCATAGTTTGTTTCTACTATTTTTTATACTTGAGATGCATGACAATTGATGGTTCTATTCAAACAATGTAGTACGCATCGCCTAAAGTGTTTGAGTTTGTTGTTTGGTACCATCAATCCCATTTTTTTTGCAAAGTGATGGTATGTCATGTTTCTTATGGACTTGTCTCGTACAAGAAAGAATAGTGTTATGATTTTTGTCTTAAATAGATGAAATACCATATATATTTTTGTTTATCTTCTCTTTTATTAGTTACTTGGTTTCAAACATCAGTCACAAATCATGTCTCGGAGTTTTAAACGGTATGGTTTTTTTTTGGTATAATACCTCGAGCTTGAAAAACTGGGTAAAAATGAAAAAAATACTCTAAAATTTTTTGAAATTTTGAAAACTAAATGGGGGAAAGTAATATAAGTGAAAAACTAATAACACAAACATCAACGATAGTAGATTTGAACAAATAAAAAATAGAAATGAAGGAAAATGTTTGCATTAAAAAGGTGAAAAATGAAAAAAGGGAAAAGTAGTGAAAAACGTGTTTGTTTCATTTTAACGTTTTTGTTTAAAGTGTTTTTTATTTTTAACTCAATGGCCACTTAATTTATCACGTTTGTTTCGAAAAAAAAAATCGTTTTTCATTATAAGCATAATTTTTTCATTAATATTTTAGATGTTCACTTTCATACAGTACTACGACACTTTGTGAAATTTATAATTTTGTTTTGCAGTTTGTTGTTATTGTAGTTCATTGTGCAAAATTTGATAATGAGAAGGACCTTGAAGCCATCCAAATGCAGTGCTCTGTTATGAGATGATGCATCCAGTAACTTTGAAGATCAATTCTTATTTTCGTATTCATTCACATGTTGTGACATCAGCATGTGTTGCTAAGTGGGCACTACTTTCTGATGAATTTTCTACAAATAAGAATTGTAAATGGGTACAAAGAATAGTAGGATAGAAACCAATGTCAATATTTGATGGTCACATCAAGGGTTCCTTCATATGCTACATTTCCCAAGCCCAAACACATAGAGAGCATTTGGATGACACCCTTATAAAAGCCAAGCTTTTTAATTGAGTATTGAAAACATGGTTTATTTGTTTGAGAATTGATATACACACCTAAACATGGTCTTTTATGAATAGCTTGAGGGAGTTAGGGTTTTTTATTCTCTTTTACAAAGCCAGGTTTTGTAAAAAACCAAGTTTCCTTAAAGGCTTAAACCAAGTTTGATAGCGTGCAAACAATTCAAAAACCTAGTTTTGGTCCAAAACCTAATTTTTGGGTGTTATTCAAACACCTTCCTAGACTCATTACTTTGCAAAAGGAGTTCCAATCTATCATTTTATTTGGAAAGCATGCTCTAGTGGACAATTTCCTTTATTATAATACAATGCTACTTAAGTGATGATTTCATAAGCTAGTTGATTACATTTTGTAGTAGACATATTCCTTCTATGCAAGTGCAACATATTTCACCACTAATGAAGGCAACTACTTGAAATTACCTAGATGGTTTTGTTCCTATAGTCTAATTTCTACTTCTACCAAAAAATGACTATATAGTCTAATTTCTACTTCTACCAAAAAATGACTATGGCATTCTATTGACAATAGTGGACTTATTCCTTTTTGTGCTTAATCACATCAACACTACTTTTTTAGGTAGTAAATGATGATGATATATATTTATGGAGAGAATTAGAATACGTTCCTGGCCAACATCTGTTTTGGTTGGGCCTAGTGGCAAAATTTTGTTTCAAGTTTCTGGAGAAGGTCATCGAAAGGTATGAAAGTTTTATTTTGGTCATGTTTTATTATTTATTTATAACGGATGTTTGCTTTATCTCGTAATGTTTTTTGGTTGGAATTACCCATATTCATTTTATCCTTAAATATTACGAATAAGAATGTCATGGTTCATGAGTTCGAGTTTCCAAATAAATTGCGTGATGACTTGTGAAAGCATATTGTACACGCATTCATAATTTCTAAAATATTGCAATGTAAGTTAGCATATTTATTTGAACTTGTGCAGATAGTGACGTGATTGTCATGTTTCAAAGAGCCAGGATATTGTAACAGATCACCTCCATAATCTGGAGAAAGAACTAACCTCACTGGTAAAAACAGGTGTGGTTACCAGGGTAGCCAAACTTAGTTCTCCAATGGATCAAATCATTGAGGACCAAAAGTTGCATCTAACCTAGAAAACTGGGAAAGAGGAAATCCAGACCCCTGATATTTCAGTGGCTGAAGACAAGTTGCATCTGACTCAGGAAACTGGGAAAGATAAAAGACAGTCCTCTGGTTTTACAGCGGCTGACCTAGTTTTGAAACCCCAAACTGCGATAATTCAAAACCCCACAGGACTTTTAATGGAAAAGATTCCGAAAAGTCCTGAATTAGCATATTTGTATGGACAAAATCTTTTTGAATTATACAAACTCCCTGTGGAAGATCCGTAAGAAAATTCCTTAACAAATTTTCAGGGATTTATCCTACAATTATTTGTTTTCAAGGTATACCACCTGAATTTATTGCGAATTGGTTTAGTGTTGCTTCAATCAATAATGTTTACTTATCTTCTTCTTTCGAAGAGATAAAATTATTACCTCCTGAAATCATGAAGGCGGTAAAAAAATTTTCTATCAGTAATCTTTCTACTTCAAGAGCTCCACCTAATAAATTATAGATGCAGCATCACAAGGTATTAAATTAATTAAACCCAAGTCCTACAATTCAGAAGAACTTGTGGGATTAGAATGAGAAATAGGAAGATTTATAGAGGATAAAGCCTCTACCAGTCTTCCTAAAAGAGCTCTTCATTATGAAAATAGTGAAGGCCAGGAATTTATTAGGCCTGCATTCGGCCAAGAATTTATTAAGGTTGCATGCTATGAACCTAGACATCAGCCTCTTGAAGTAGATGAACAGTCACTTCAAGAAGAAATTAGATTTCAGAGAGAACAAAATCTACTTTTTAAATGTGAAGCTCTTAACAGGCTAGAACAACTCAATCTAACAAGTTGGAGTCATATTAAGCAATTTTTAAATGACTACTATTATTACACTTCCCTATCCGGAAATGCATATGATAGTAATATAGGTGACAAGCTCTTCAGGAAGTTCTACACATTTAATGCGTGTTTACCTTATTATAGTTTCTTTCAAATTTTTTACGTGTCTTAGTTCATAGTGTTTTTTTTCTGCTTCATGATAGACATCTATGTTTAATCATTTATCGAGTCAATTGAGTTATTATATTGTTTTGTTTTATATAAATAAATAAAGAAACAAGAAAATTTTATATTACTACAATTACTTTTTTTATTATATATTTTTTTGTGGAAGCTTTTTTTCATTTTCACTTTTGTTTTCTTTTTCTTTATTTCTTGATTAAACAAGTTCTCATTTTGGAAGAGCTGCTTGTCTTCTATTTACTATGGTTATCATGTTAAAGACATGGTAATGATAATTGATGCATTGTGGTATACAATCATTTTATATTTTTATGTGTTTTTTCAATAGTTGTTTTGCATTAAGTTTGTAATATGTTGTGTATTGTTCTTTATTGATATGCTTAGTATTGTAGTCATTTTTTTCAGTTTCGTTGTTATTTTTATAAATATTATATAATTCAAAAATTTGTCCATAAAGCTTACGCTTCAATTAACGCCTCACCTTATCGCATTTTACGACATTGCTAGAGAAGACCGTGGGTTGTCTACCCATTGGAATGCAATGGGTGAACCTTCCTTCAACACAACGTCGTTGTTGTTAGAATTTACAATGTAAGTATACATACATGTTTTGATATCTACCATCATATATCTTAAACTCCTAACAATTTGATGTATGATTTGTATATATCAAAACATGTATGTATACATAGGACTTCTTGTATTTATTTTTCTTTTATTTTTCGTGCCTTTTTATGAACTTTTTTCCTTTTTTATTTAACAAAGGAAATAGCTGTTGGGAGTTCCCAACGGCTAGATTTCTAGCCGTTGGGAGCTCTAACAGCCACTTCCTCTTTCTCCTCTCTTCTTTATTTCTTGTATAAATAGGGCACTTGGGACCCTTGTTTATGTGTGACTTTTTAGCCTCTTTTTGCATACTTTGTCAAGATTAATACATTCTTCTTCTCCTCAAGTTTGAGGTTCTTTGTGTGTGTTACTTATTGAAGTTATTGGAAGCTTCAAGAGTGTTTCTCTTGAAGCATTTTGTCTTGACAAGTTTGGGCCTGATTTACATGGTATCAGAGCTAGCTGCGATTTAACTCAATTAGGTGCTGTTAAAGTGATCTACGTGATGGGATTGAGCACGTCTTATCAAAGCTTCCGTGGCTGTCAAAGTTGTGACCATTTTCTAAGTAATATCTTCCCTCGTGGCAGCAAGCTCTTCATATTTTTTGAGCTACCTTCTTGCTGTTTTGTGGTGGCTGATTTAGTGGATTTTTCACCAATGTTGAGAGCCATTTTGACACTACTATTATGGCTACATCAACTTCATCTTACAAGGTACACATTATGGATGACAGAACTTCTTCTACTCCTCTCCCTAAAGTTACTTTATCAAATTATGTTTCTTGGGCAAAAACTATAGAACATTTCATTAGAATTTAAAGATTATGAGGACTTGTTGATGATTCTAAAAGTGAACCACAATTAGTCCTAGCCAAAACCATAGATGGAAAAGCCCAAGAACTAGATGGAGTCAAAAAAAATAACGTTATGAATGAATATGAAAGAAAATGGGAAGAGTGGAAGATAGGACATCACAAGATTATCACATGGATTATTGCTAGTGTCGATACTACTACTATGGGCCAAATAGCAAAGCATAATTGTGCTCATGAAGCTTAGGAATTCCTCAAGAAAACCCACACTATGAAAGATGTGGCCTACATGTGCAATCTTCAAATGAAGATTGCAAGTCTCCAACAAGGAGATAAGTCTCTTAAGGAGTATGTTGGAGAAATGGAACAATTATGGGATGAACTTGCCCTATTTGAACCCGAATGGTATGATCCAAGAGACATTGAAGTAAGGGAAAAACAAATCCAAAGGGAAAAATTTTATAAATTCATTATTGGTCTTAGACCGAAATATGATAGAGTCAAAACTTCCTTGCTCCATAGACATAAAGTGTCATCTATGAATGAAGTTATAGCGGAGCTTCAAATGAAAGAAAATAGACTCAACTTTTCTAAAGAAAAGAGTGAAAGTGTTGTTCCTACCTCAAGACCCGGCGCTCATATGAAAACTTATAGGCCTCCTCACTTTAATCGAAATTAGGAGGATAAAGGCAACAAGAAGATCATATGTTTTCATTGTCAAGAAGAAGGACATACTAAACCTAGATGTCCTGAATTGAAGAAATTTGATAGAAAGACAAGTATGGATGGAACAATGTATGAAGAAAACAATAGATTTGACCTAGACAAGCTTGTAAGTGCTCTTCAACCAAAGCTTATTGATGCTCTTCAACCACTTGTCAAAGGAGGAGGGGCTTCTCCAACTTCCGGTGCAATGGTAGCATCTACATCATCAAGTAAGTACTCTATACTTGATTCCGGAGCTTCATTTCATATGACTCTTTGTAGTTCAAGTTCATTACTTACCGAATGCACTAAAGAGGAATCGTGCCCTTTTGTTAAAACCGCCGATGGAACTCCTCTTGAAATCAAATGTGTTGGAAATATTGATCAAAATTTTAATTCTAAAGTTTTCAAAATACCAAAAGTTAGATTTATTCCCAAACTTAACTTAAATCTCTTGTCGGTTTCTCAAATAACCAATCATGGATGTGACATCGTCTTCTCACAAAATAAATTTTTGATACAGGACCATCTTTTCAAGAGGACGATTGGGGAAGGTTCTAGGAAAAATGATCTCTACTATGTGGATTATTTGGATCTTTTCAACCCTACTTGCATTGTAGTCAAGAAAAGTGACATTGAAATTTGGCATCAAAGACTTGGGCATTCAAGTGTAGGAAAAATGTCTTGTATCCCTTTTTTGGAGGATAAATGCAAAGAAATGATCTCTTGTGATGATTGCATTAAAGCCAAAATTAAGGTTTTACCACTTGGAAATAAAAATTTCGTTGCAAAAGCACCCTTTGAATTAGTGCATTTGGATGTATGGGGACCCTACTTGCATATCTTCAGCTTCTTTGGGAAGAGGAAGTACCAAAAAGAGACCAAATCTTCTGTAGCACCGATCCCTTCGCTTAGGAATAAAGTACATATGATAAAAATGAAATGTGAGATGAGAAGCAGATCCCCTCCAGTCCATTTGAAGTGCAGCAGGTACTACTGTTTCATGAAGCCCTGCTCTGGAAAAGTCATCTACATGTAGCATCATGGTCATTCAAAAGAACCAACTAAAGTAACAAGAGAAAGAGCTTAATGGACATAAAAAGAACCTGTACCCCTAGAATTCACAAGCTTATCATGTGGATTTTCTGAAAATATTTCAATCTCATCCTTTTGCGTTGGCAAAAGATGGTCCATCAGGGAACCTAACTCATACAGCTTCTTGCATGCTAGAAGAGAAGCGGCTCTTTTTGCATCCTCTTTTGAAGCACATGATGGCCCCTCAACACAATGAATGGGGGCATTGGAAGGGAGAACCACATGACAAGTGACACCATCCAAATCATCAAAATAAATGAACTCTGGGGCAGGATTAAAGTATCTGCGCATACCAGGAAAAAGAGAGCCTGACAAGCTAAATAAGGATCATTCAGACAGATAAGCTTGCACATACCTAGATAAGAAAACATGGAGGAATTTACAAAAGAAAAAAGCAAACCCATACTCATCATGTGGGAGTCTTGAACAATAGTGATGCAATAAAGACACACTGCATGCAATACTAATGGAAGCACCAGTCTTTTCGACTTTATAAATTGAATCTTCTGCGGCATCAAAAGTCTCATCAGATGTCCTGCTCAAAATTTCATTGTTCATATGTTTTTCACCAGAAATGAAATCATTGACCAGATTTAGCTCATGGATATTGTTCCTAGATCAGATGACAAAATTTATAATGTAAGCCAAAAGAAAAAGAGACTTAATACAACAGAAAAGAGAAAATTAAGGGTATGTTTTAATAGCAGTAAGAAAGGTCTCAAACAGCATATCCCATGACCTTTTGTTATCGCTTTTCTTTGCACCCTTAAGAGTGTGACAGAAATTCTGGAAGAGGGTGCAGTGTCAGATGAGCCATAAAAGAAAAATCAGAGGAGATGGTGAAGGGTGTTTCCATGTCAAAATGTGGAGGGGATGCTCAAGACAGAAGGTTTGTCTCAGACCATTTATTCCAACATTCAGACATGCCCTGAGTTCCATGTAAGAACACTTGGATCCCGCAGGAAGAAAACAAATGGAGCTTTACCTCTCTACTATGCGAGCACGACCTCTGGATTGTATATAGCTGGCCACTGTTGATGGAAAGTCAAAGCAGATGAGACAACATGATTGAATATCAAGGCCTGTAAGACAGCAAAGAAACATAAATACAAAAAGCTGTGTTAAGAAGATAATGAAAGTCTTGATGTATTTTTTTTCCTTGAAGATGCACTCACAACCAGAATCAGTGTAACATAGTATGACCACATTTTGTTGAAGTTATTAAAACCTAAGATGTCAAAATTCGTGAGTCAGACACAGTCAGTCAAGGGGCTAAAAAACACTAGTCATGACTAATCGGGATTAGTTGGTTTACTAAAATAAAATCAATAAGGTGTAGAAGCACAATATTTGGTGTGCCAAAAGTAATATAAGGCAAAATATTATAATTCATAAAAAACGTACCTTTCTGTGTGTGTGTGTGTGTGTGTGTGTGAGTGAGTATTGGGAAATTTGAACTGATGATAACAAAACCAAATAGATACACAGGCATGTGCACAAATCAATAAAGAAAAACTATAAATGCACACAGTGACACAATATCTGCTTCCCAAGACAACTGATAGTTGTAGATCACAGACTGATCAAAAGGCATTATATAAGAAAATTTTGAGAGTTGATTAGTAATAGTAATCATAATAACAATAAGCAGAAGGAGGAGGAGGCTACACACACACACATAGTGAGAGAAAGAGAGGGAGAAAGAGAGAGAGGGAGAGAGAGGAAGGAAGGAAGAAGAAGAATGTCCAAGTCAACCAACAAGTCCTCAATCTATGCACTGGCAATTTGGAGGCCAGGGACTAGTTGGTGGACTAGCAACCAAAGCTTGCTAGTTTAACAGTATAGAATCATAGATTAAAACAAAAAAATCAATCAAAAACTAAAGAGAGAAGAACAATGAATAAGTTAGTCCATCATTCCGTTTTCCTTATCTTTTGAAACATAAGCCCATAGAAAGAAAAATATGTAGTTGCTAAATCCTCATCCTACACTTATCATCTCTTTTTCCAACAAAAATGAGGTGTGTAATGATACATCATAGGATGCCCTAAAGTTTGCACATGCATGATCAGTCTAAAAATGTGTTACATAGAAATATGACTGATGCAATTGTATTGAAACAGCAGCAGCAGATGGAAACTAGATTCAACACGTATCTAGAATGAAGTTGGATCTCAATAATCAAGAAACACAGGAGCTACTTCAAGCTCTAAAAACAAAGCTCCCAAAGTAACAGAGACGAAAAACCATTAAAAGAAAATCAAACTACAAAAGCTTAGAATTGCTCAAGCTCTATATATATAATTTCTCACATTATTGTTGTCCTTAAAAAGAAGAGTACAGAGGTGTCTCTCTTTTAAAAGATACACCAACAAGACAACCTGCCACAAGTACTGATAGGGTGCATCATTTTTAAAAGTATTAGTGCTTCTTTTAAAAAAAAACCTCTAAAATGATGAACAGGGTATTTATTTTTTAAAAGAAGGTTGCCTAAAATTTTAAGAAATAAAACATTGTAAAAATAAAACTACGAAATAATTATTTAACTATATATATATATATATATATATATATATATATATATACACACACACACACACACACACACGCATATACCCCATCGACACACTCAGACCCTGCACACATGTGACATAGTTGTTGAGCTAGTCCCAACCACAGGACTTCAAGCTGTGTGGCTAGCCAATTAATAGCTCCAGACACCATTTAATGGCTGACATAGAAAACAGAAAAAGCAAAAAATAAAGAAACAGTACATAAAAAGGAATCAACAAAGAAAAACAATGGTATGCCTATAGATACAAATTAGCTAACATGCATATATACGATAAAATGTACATATGTGTACACAAAACCTTCATATAACATCATAATAATTATTGAATACATGCAGTGAATTACTCCTTATTAAGTAGTGAATGACAGACATATAAGCACTTAAGAGGCTTGAAAGTTGAAAGTTTAAGAACTAAATAAATTTCAATAACACATAATAATACAAGGAAGTGATTGATCTCAGGTCAGAATGCAAAATATCACAAATCAGTCTTGCATGTACGAAGAAAAAAGATAATCCTTTTTGGAATTTGCTTAAATGCACACAATTACATGTTGAACAATAAGATACACAATGCAACCAGAATTAGACATTGACCATCATCCCAGAACATCAATAAGTGGCTAGACAATCTGGATGGATTTTAATGAGACGACATGAATACTTGTTGTTTAGCATCCGAACCTTTTGAAAATGTGTCACATCGGTACATTTATACCTTTTCCAACTAAGTTACATAGCTGCATTCAAATAAAAAGGTTACAGGTTCTTGTTTTTGCCACACTTCTTTAAGACATTCCTCTCAGAGAAAGCATAATCAGATAACTGATGATAGACTGCATTTCACAAAAACAAGTAACAGAAAGGAAAAGAAAATTTCTTCATTGTTTTCGCAAGGTAATTATTATATGCATATTTGCAAAATTCCTACATCCAACACAAAAAACCAGTACTATGATCAACTAGCTAATTTTCACTTATGAAGACAATGCCTAAGAAAGAGTAAGCATCACATTTCAAGAGATCAACATTTATTAACACAAGTAGACATGCTCAGAGAAAAGAACAACCATGGTGGAAACATAAATCAAATTTACATACCTATAACTTGAAAGGATTGCAATGAGAACCAGTAGTTTGTTTGAGAAGAATGGTTCCCGTTCTTCTAATACCTCTGGCAGAAAGGCCTCAGGTTGATCACCAGCTGTCATATGACCAGAAGAAAGAAGAGGAAGGATTAGAATCCCATGCAAAATACAGGAGTTAGACATGCAGATATTCAAATTTGTTCAGCGATTTTTACCCACAATGCACACATAGGTTACTAATAATATAATCTTAAAGTATTAAACGTATAGATAGATGTATTGCTGAAATGGAGACTAGGAAGCCAAAAGTGAGATCCCAAGTTCAGTGTAAGCATTCTTTGTTACTGGAATTGACTTCAGTGACTCAAACATCTCAAAATAAGCAGGCTATAGGTATCATACTGTTTATTCCTTTGTCAGAAATGCTCTTGATTTTTTAACTTCATACAGGAAGAAACCAGAGTTGAGAAAGGTCAGCTTTCCTACTATTCTCAGGAAGAAAAAAATGAGATCCTTTTTTTTGTATCAAACATGAGATGCAAAATAGAAAGCAACATTTAGATTTTAGAGATAAAAAGTAGACCCTATCAGCATTATTTATTTTATACAGTTCTTTAATGTCAATCAGAAGTGCCAGTGTTAAGCAGATGCCATTGACTTTGATCTAACTGGATCCAGTCTAAATTCATAGCCACATGCCATCCAGATCCACACATCCTTATGTACTGCATTTCGACATATTTTCTGTTAGTTGAACATATTTTAATGAGAATTATGGCATTGACTTATTTCTGACAGAAGTGACTGATGCATCCTGCCCTTGTAGCTGCTCAAATCTCACCAAGATGCAGTCGCTTCCCAAGATCTATTGAGAACTAACAAGCCAAAGGAGGTTAAAAGAATAGGGAATACAAAATTCGATCCCAAGTCAGACACAACCCCAACTGAATATATCCCTTAGGACCGAAATACAAGTGGAATGTCCCTCCCAAATTTTCAACCTACTACAATCAAGAGTGGGATGTGAGGCTTTACAAGCGTTCTCGGTACAATTTTGAACTATCCTTCACTCAACAATCATTCATCCATGCCAAACCATTCATGCAATCCGTAGAATGAGCAATACACACCCTTCGCCCTAGGTAAGTCCAACAGCTTGGGAATGTGTCCTCGGCTAAACAAGCTTTAGAGGATCCACTACAACTGCAAACACGAAGGTTGGCTGGAAATAGAATGCACCCTCCCATGCAACTATAGGGGGGTTCAGATGTACCTTGTTGGAGCTAGTCCAGCACTCACCGAGGAAGAAGGCCAATACAATCCTTGGTATTGAGCACTTCTCCACAGGTTCAGATCTTGCGCACAGCAAGATGGTGATCTCCAGTTGAGTCCTCCTCTCCGAATCACCTCAGCTCGCAAGGAAATACAACAGATCACAGTCACATCAAATCAGAAGTACAGGAAGCTAGTAAGTTCTGCACTTCATCGGATTACAGTAGAAACCCCTATTTTGAGTGAACTAGGAGGTAGCAGACGCTGGATAGATGCCAGTGCTCGTCCCTTCAATGGTCAGCTCCACAGCAGCTCACGTCTTCCTGCTGATCAGTCTCTCCTTGCTTGTTCAGTTCTGTGACAGCAGCTTACAGAAGCACAAAAATCACAGTAGGCGATGGTACAATGATAACGAGGGAACTCGGAAGGTTTAGGAGCGTCACGAAGGATCAATTGAACCCCTGTTAAGTGATGAATTAGGGGAAAACAGGTGCCCCGTTTAGCGCCGACAGAGTGCTCTTCAAAAATACAGGTCCAACTCAAGAACAGGTTGCAGCGGCGACTTACATCAATGGATTTGATGTTGCGAATGAACCAGCCAATAAAGCAGATGTATATCTTGCAATTAATCACGATTCAAGGTCATGGAGAATGCACGGTTTCACCCAAATCTCTGGTTTCACGCAAATCTAAGATAGAAATTGGGGAAACTGGCGAGAATCACTCTCGCAGGTGTGAAGCCAGCTTCCATAACAGTGCTCTTTCAAAAAATCATATCTCCTCATCCAGATCTCCTAAAACCATGAAAATTTGTCTAGAGGAAGCTGAAATATGGAGGGATAGATGCTCCAAACCCAGCTCCAAAGTCTCTTCCAACAGCTAACTCGTTGAACTGAAAGTTGCACTTATTTCTGCCTAAAACAGCTTGTCTCAGATGCTCAAGCTGAGATCAGAAGTCGATCTCCTTCAAAAATTCATATCTTCACATCCAAAGCTTCTAAAATAGTGAAAATTGGTATGAATGAAGCTAAGTACTTGAGGATAGGCCCAAAGATGCGTCTGATTCTGCCTGAAATAGTCTGTCGTAGGGCTCAGGCAACGTCTGGAGTCAGTCACCTTCAAAAATTTGCCAAAATTCAACCGTAGCTCGGATTGAGCTGAAATTTGGACCAGTGATAGCTAAGATTCTGATGAACGAATGCCCAAAAATTCAGCTTCAAAGCAGCATCCAAAAGGTGAGTCATTGAGGATTGAAATCAGCCTAGTTTCTGATGTCGCTCAAAACTGCGCCGCCTAATTCCACGATCCGCTGCCGTGATTCCGATCAGTTCCAGCGAGCTATCCAAAACAGCTCGGATTCTCCTCAAACTTCATCAGAATGTTCTTCCATTAGTTACAAAGACAACTGAGCTACTCTCAAATTCAGATCTTGCTCAGATCGTCGGGAATTCACAGATTAACAGAAATTTTTGTCACTGCGCCTGTACATAATTCATCCTCTGTTCTTCGTCTTCAATCATCCAATTCCTCAACAGATTTCACTCCGTTGCTCGTCACAAGTAATCCACAACAATTAGATACAGAATGCGATAGAAGAACTGATCTCAACAAGAATTAAAGCCAATCTAAGTCATTCGTTAGGCGATCTGCCTGAAATCGTGCTCGCCGATCTCGTCAGCACTTCATTTCTTCTTCAGATCCTTCGATCTCAGTCAGATCAGACCGATCTATTCCTCTCGTTAGATAAGTTAAACTCAAATCGATCAGAACGTCAGCATCCTCTCCATTTCTGATCGGGTAACAGGAAGATCTCGCGGTAGAATCTCCATGGAGTTAGAATTCTTACCGGCTGAAGATGTTCCTCTGGCTGTCGTGCAGTAGATCTGAGAGGCTCTCGGTGATCGGCGTCCACGCTCCTCCATCGAGCTCACAATCCTCTGCCCTGGCCTCTAGATGTCCCGGTGATGGAAGACATCTGCACCTTGGTCGGAATTGCACATATGCTCAAGATCCGTCACCTACATTTTCGGTAGAGTTCCCAGTTCCTCTCCTCTGGTTCTGCAGTCGTTCTTCTTTTCCAGCGAGGTTCCCTCTGCTGGCGAAGCTTTTGGCACCACACCTAAGCAGCTCAAACACTCCACGCGGGAGAGAAAAGGGGTCTTTCATTGATTCAATTTCAAAAGATATAATCTTTGGCGCAGTCTCCAGTTTATATACTACTGGACTGTCTCGGGTGCCACCTGCTGTCTCGGACTGAGACAAGTACAAAACCTGTAATGACTCAACAAAATAGAAAACACTGACAATGACTCGGTCTGGGCTTGAACCCAACTGCGACGTGCTCAGGTTAGCCTGAGCTCTTGCTAGCTAAACCTGATCCTGACGCACACTGTGTTCAGCCCAGTCCGACTCAGCTCCTTTCAGCTCACGTAGTCTTCTTCAGTCCGAACTGTCCATCTCTGATCTTCGTCCCTAATATGCTGGCTGCTGGCCCATTGTGTGCTTATCCCTCGGCGTCGTCGGCTATACGTACACATAATACCCCAACTGTCACGGTGTCATGAAAGTGTTGTATTAGCTCTTGGGTAAGCTCGGACTGTTTTGATATGACTGCCTTACCCTTTCGACATAGTATGCTGCCCTTAACCGAATAATGTGGGATAGAACCTGCCTTTTGTTTCAATGTTGCTTTCAGCAATCTAAGATTCTCAACCAAGTCTTGCTCAAGTGCAATCCTTTCCCATAGGTTTGTGCTAATCACGGATAATGTCATCAAGTTTTCGCCCACCCGTGATAGTGAATCGGTTGTGGTATTGTCCTGCCCCTTCTTGTGTTCTACTACAAAGTCACACACCACGAGTTTGACAAGCCAATGTTGCTGGATCGGAGTGCTCACTCTTTGGTTCATAAGGTATTTGAGACTGTTATGGTATGTCCGGACCACATGCGGTGAAGGTAACGACTTTAGGCATGGCCAGCTCCCAGTGTGAAGGGCGGTGTGTACAAGCTATGTCACATAGACTCTTCAAAAAAGGGGCCACACCCGTGTTGACACGCACCCCAACCACATCTTTTTTTATGCAAGTTCAAAATAGTTTTCACTTTTTTTTCTTCTCCCTGTCCCTTTCTTTCTTTATGTATAGTAATAAAAGTAAAAGAAAGTACAGATTAAACTAAGAAAAAAACTACAATTATATATATTATGAATACATACATTTATATATATATACACCCTTGCCGCACCCTCACACCCAAATTTTTTGGGATACGTCGCACCAGCACTCGCACTTGCACAGGCACCCCGCACTCATGTGACATAGTGTACAGGGCTCGGGAATGAATTTATTGCCGTATGGCTGACCAGCGATTCTAGCTTCATGCAGGCAAGTCCTCATTCATAATTGGGCACGGGATAAATGGACATTATAAAACTAATGTCGGGCCTTGCACATTTACTATACGTTAACACTCGCTCAATTAGTCAAGAACTGGTTCCTACCTTATGTTTCTAAACAAATTTCTTCTCAAGGATTCGTTGTAATTTGATTTACATAACTAAACGAAAAAGGCTTTTGATTAAATAACAAAACCATCAGGCTTCAGCCTTATCCAGAGTACATCGCTAGCATAAACCAAAGGTTGACACACAATGGCAAGATAATATTGTTGGAACGTGTTAGATGGTTCTTGGGACCGGGTCAGGATCCATCGTGTAGCCCTTGTTGTGCCTTACTTAAGGATTGTAACCCTAATCTTGAGAGAGTTAATGAAATCATGAGAGAGAGAGTCTGGTTGCTAGTGGGCACCAGTTCCTCCTCATCCGTGGTTTTTTCTCTCTTGTTGTGGGTTTTTTCACGTTACATCGTGTTCATCGTATTCTTTTTTCCTATATTTCATATTTCTACATGGTATCAGAGCCGACGAGTTTGGGAAATTTTTTGGGGTTGTGAAGTTCCAACCCTAATCTCTCTATCACTCACTACTGCTGTCGCCGCTGCTGCTGCCGGCCGTCGGGCTGGTCTGTAGTCATGGCAGCATCTTCCTCGTCGACTGATAATGCTGATCAAACTGAAATCGGGGCTTATAGAACTGAGAATGTTCCCGTTCAGGACACTACTATTTGCCTTACCAAGGAGAACTACCTCCCGTGGTCGGCCGCTATGACTATGGGGATTGCTGCCCGCGGTCGGATTGCCTATATCAATGGAAGGAAACCTGAACCGGCGGAGACACGTGGTGTGTGGGACACTTGGTTTCTTGAGGATAATCAAGTAAACACTTGGATTTTCAACTCTATTTCCGCTGATATCCAACCCCTTAGTCTTCGGAAGAAGACTGCTAGAGACATGTGGGTGATTTTAGAGAATATGTATGGCCAGAAGAAAAAGGCTATCTGGACTTACCAACAAATGAAGGATGTCTATGAGCTTCGGTAAGGGAACTTATATGTAGCAGATTACTATGGGGCTTTGAATGTCAAGTGGGAGGATCTTGACTATTATTTTGATGTTACTTGGCACTGTCCCCAAGATCAGGCACTTTATGTAGCTAAAGAGTGGGAAAATAGGGTGTTCCTCTTTTTAGCTGGTTTGAATGATGAGTTTGAAGGTGTTAGAAGCCAGATTCTGAATTCATGAGAAGTGTCGAGTATTGAAGATGTGTATTCTCGTGTTGAAGCTGAAGAACAGAGAAGGCTGGTTACTACTGGGGGAAAGAGGGATCTCATGTCATATAATGAGAGATCTGCTCTTGTTAGTCGTGGTCCTGGAGGCACTACTAGATCTCTTTGTAGATGTACTCACTACAAAAAGACTGGTCATACTGTGGATTTCTGTTAGAATCTTCATCCAAAGAAAAAGGGTAACAAAGGGAGGTCTTCTAATGGGAAGTCGACTGTGTCTGAGGAAACAAAATCTAGTGGAGGAAAGGTCTCCATTTCTGCTGAACAGCTTCGTGAACTGAGGGCTTATCTGGGTCGGATCGATGTCAATCAGGTTGAGGCATCAGATGAGTCAAAAGCCAATCAAGCTCTTGCCATTGTAGGGGATAAAGTAACTCTTGTGTGGGAGAATGGATTGTGGATAGTGGTGCTACTCACCACAGGACGGGTAACCCTAAATTGTTTCATGAGTATAAGCTGTCTTTTGGAAGGGAACGAGTATCTCTCGCAAATGGTTCCCTACTTTTGTGGCAGGAGAAGGGAGTCTGTCCTTATTGGACAAGTTTCATGTGCGAGGAGCATTACATGTCCCTCAACTTCCCTTAAATCTCTTGTCAATTAGTAAACTTACTAAAGAGCTGAATTTTGAACTCATTTTTTCTGCAAATCACTGTGTTTTGCAGGACTTGGCGACAGGGAAGAGGATTGGGATTGGTTTGGTGTCTGATAGCTTATATCGTCTTTCCATACACGTGGCCATGGCTCTTATGACAGCGATCAGCAAGACAGAAAAGCGAAGAGAAGATTGTCTTCAACCCTTCTTGTATTGGCATGAACGCCTTGGGCATTTACCTTTTGGCATTTTGAAATAGTTGTTTCCTGATTTGTGTTCCACTCTGAACTTGTCTTTGATTTCTTGTGATGTATGTCAGTTTGCCAAACATGTGAGGGCTTCGTACCCTATTTCTACTAGTTGTGTTAATGAAGTTTTTTCCTTGGTTCACTCAGATGTGTGGGGGCCTTCGAGAATTCATACCCGTCAAGGTTTTCATTATTTATAACTTTTATTGATGACTTCTCTCGGACCACCTTTGTGTACTTGTTAAAAGATCGCAGTGAGGTACCTCATATCATAGAGACTTTCATTCTACTTGTGCAAACTCAATATGGTGGAACTGTTAAAACCTTTCGATCGGATAATGCATGTGAGTATATGTGTTAGTCAGTTGAGGATTTCCTTCGAAAAATGGGGATTGTTCATGAGACGTCCTATAATTATTCTCCCCCACAAAACGGGGTGGCTGAGAGGAAGAATCGCCAGCTTCTTAATGTCACAAGAGCCCTTTTGTTTCAGAGGAATCTTCCCAAACACTATTGGGGTGATGCGGTTCTTACTAATGCGTATCTTATCAACCGCATGCCCAGTCGTGTGCTGAATGGTCGGACTCCCCGTTCTTTACTTTCGGGAAGTCATCAACCTTTTCTCCTCCCCCCTCGTGTTTTTACTGTTTATGTTTTATTCATGATCACAGTCCCAATGTTAAGAAACTTGATCCCCGGTCTATCAAGGGTGTGTTTGTTGGGTATTCTCCTACTCAGAAAAGGTATAGGTGTCTTGATCCTACCGTTGGTCGAGTTTATGTTACAAGGATGTTACCTTCTTGAAACATACCTCTTACTTTGTGAGAATCATCTTCAGGGGGAGAAGTCTGTGGTTAGGAAAGAGTATTCTCAGAGTCAAGAGATTTAATTTACAGATTTTTTGGATTACAAGAAAGAAGAACCTGAGAAGGAGGAAGGGTGTGACACCAGAACTGAGAAGCAAGGTCATCGTTTGTTTGGACAGGTCTACTCTAGACGAGGTGCCTGGACAGAGGAGGTAACTAATGGTGCGAGGTCTACTTCCAATCCCAATGCCATTCCTTCCCTGGATGAACCAAGTCCTACCTTGAAGACTCAAGATGGGGTTGAAAAAGAAAATGAAGAACTTCTCATTGCCCTAAGAAAGGGTGTCAGGTTATGTACTCAACACCTAATTGGTAATTTTGTATCTTATTCTAGACTTAGCAAGGATTACAAGTGTTTTGTATCTTCTCTTTCTTTGGCTATGATTCTCAAGTCCGTTGCTGAAGCTCAAAGTGATTCCAAGTGGGCTGATGCTATGAAAGAAGAAATGGAAGCCTTGAGAAGAAACATGACATGGGAAGTTGTGAAGATTCCTGAGGCGGCTCACTTGGTTGGTTCCAAGTGGGTGTATACCATTAAGTATAAACCGGATGGAAGTGTTGAAAGATACAAAGCTCGTCTTGTAGCCAAGGGTTTAGTAAAAAATATGGGATTGATTACTTAGAGACTTTTACTCCAGTTGCGAAAATGAAGACAGTTAGAGTTGTTATGTCCCTAGCTGTGATGAAAGAGTGGAGGATGTACCAACTCGATGCTAAGAATGCTTTTCTCAATAGTGATCTCGAAGAAGAAGTGTATATGTGTATGCCCCCAGGATATGATGAACCAGAAAAATGTTGTAAGCTGAAAAAGGCCTTATGTGGCCTCAAGCAGTCACCCATAACATGGTTCGAACGGCTCAGACGAGTGTTGCAACATCATGGGTACAATCAAGGGAATGGAGACCACACTCTATTTGTGAAGAAAAAAAGAGGGCAGGGTCACTCTTTACTTGTCGATATGGATGACATGATTGTCACAAGAGATGATGAGGAGGAGATCATCAAGTTAAAAGTGTTACTGGCTGCTGAATTTGATCTCAAGGATCATGGCAAACTGAGGTATTTTCTTGGTATAGAGATTGCTAGTTCTAGTACTGGCCTTGTGCTAAACCAAAGGAAATACACATTAGATCTGTTGGAGGAGACTGGTGAACTGGGGTGTAGACCCGCTTCTACCCCACTTGATACTGGAGACAAGTTAAGCCTTAGATATAGAGAGTTGCTCTGTGAAGAAGCTAAGGGAAGATATCAATGTATGGTTGGAAAGTTGATTTATCTTACCCTTATGAGACCAGATATCACTTTTGCGGTGAATGTACTGAGTCAATTCATGCATGTACCTACTGATGCACACCTGAAGGCTGTGGACAGAATATTGTGCTATTTGAAGAGAAATCTTGGCAAAGGAGTCTTGTATGTGAAACAAGAGACTGTAGAAATCGAGGGGTATTCCGATGCAGACTGAGCAGGTTGTGCTGATACTAAATGGTCTATCACACGGTATTGTGTCTACTTGGGAGGAAATCTTGTTGTCTGGAGGAGCAAGTGACAAGATGTGTGTTCTCGATCTAGTGCTGAGGTTTGCTATGGGAGTGTCAGAGTTACTATGACTGAAAATATTGCTGACGGATATCGGGATAGGGATTGAAGGACCTATGAAGATGTACTGTGACAACAAGTCTACAATCAACTTAGTCAACAACCCTGTACTACACGACAGAACAAAGCATGTTGAGATTGAACGTCACTCATTCGTGAAAGGATTGATGGTAAAGAGTTAGTCTTACCTTACATGAAGTCTGCAGACGAAACTGCTGATGTTCTGACGAACGCTCTATCTTCAACTTCGTTCGAGAGAAATGTATCCAAGTTGGACATGTTTGATATGTATGCCCAACTTGAGGAGGAGTGTATATGCATATGCCACCAGTCCAGAGCATTGTCAAGAGACTTGGGTGTGGGTACAGGTCAGTGCATATATGTATGTACATATATGTATATATACTCCCAGTTATATATATGCTTATAGCTTACTTCGCAGCTATGTGAGGAAGAAAATTTTATTTTCAAAAGAGAAATTAATTAGATGCCATGTCAACACGACGCTGGTGCTGGTGCAGCTCCAACACGCACCCCAACCATGTCCTTGTGTCCTTTCTTATGCAAGTTCAAAATATTTTCCATTTTTTCGTCTCCATGTCCCTTTCTTTCTTTATGTATAGTAATAAAAGTAAAAAGAAATGACAGATTAAGCTAAGAAACAGTCTAAAATTATATATATTATGAATGTGTATATACAATTATACACCCTCGCCGCACCCTTGCAGATTAATATGTATTCTCATTTAATTGTATTTAGCCACACAGATATATGGGGAAAAGAAATTTATGTTTCCAAAACAGAAATTAGTTAGATGTTTTGCTAATTAAGCATGATGGTCTCTCTCTCCCTCTCTCTCTGTGATGACCAAGAAAGAGTGAGTGAAACTCCCATTCCAAGATACTCAAGTTTTAGAAAAGTATTAGTAAGATGATATGAAGTCATCTCTTCCAAATGATATTTACTATTAAAAGTCTTTCCAAAAAAAAGTGAGACCTGGACAACATTTTCTAAGGAAATGAACACTAAAAGATATTTAAGTCTAAAAAAAAAGAGTTAAATAAGATGACCTAAATGCATCTCTAGCTCTCAACAATACAATAAAGACACTTGCAATTCAAACAGAATACAAATTATTATGCTTGGGGCCTATTTTGATATATATATATATATCAAAATAGGCCCCAAGCATAAAGTATAACCTGAGTCCAGCCAGCTCATTATGGATGTGAAACCCTTCAAGGCATCTCCACGTATCACATAGCTACCAACAAAGCTCTCAATACCCTTATAAAAGCATGGTTGATGTTTTCAAGTAACATGCAATAAAGAAAGCTCCTAAGCATCCCAGACAATTCAATGATATACACAAAATAAAGGATAAGTCTAACACACCAAGTGGAAAAATTGAAGCATATTACATGTGGAATCATAGACATTCCATCTTTATTCATAAAAAGTGTTAAATATAACAGCAAAGATTGCATAAATTCAATTAGAAGAATACGTAATCACAACGCTCCAAATATAATGGTCGACTCACCTGATTGGAAGCATAAAAGAACTCCTGCCACAAACAGTATTTTGGTGAGCAAAGGAAGACTAGGCACTAAAATGCAGAAAAGAAGGTTGGTCATGCAATGAAACATGAATTTAAATGTGAAGACTGAGTAGTGAGCACTTACTCTTTGGTTGGCACATGAAGATACTTCATGAAAGCTTCAGGAAACTGCTCAAAAAGCTCATGAACAGCATCAACAGAATGAATCTGAAACCAGAAAGTGAAAATGTTGAAGGAACAACAGATTATCAATCTGGAAGGAAAATTAATAAAGCAAGCACTCCATACTAAAATTTATAAATTAATTATTTCAGACACATAAAATAACTTGGTGTAAAAATATCAACTTAGAGCAACAATATCTCAAAAACCAAGCAAAACTCATGATTTCCAAGCAAAAAGCTAAACACTATCACACTAAGATAAATAGATGAACAACATACCTCGCTAGACCATCACTTGCCCCAAGCAAGAAGCCAACAATTACAGAAAAGAGTGCATAGAAAATCTGAAATTGAGAAGATAAATCTGCAAATAATAGCATATCAGTACGAGACAGCAGGAAAAAGAACTATTCAAAATCAAAGACAATGAGCCACTGCAGGACATTTTCATGAATTGTCAACGAAAACAAGGAAAAATGGTTCTACAACCAACAATATGGAAAAACTTAACCACCTGAAACAAACTTTTTAGCTGACACACAATCATAAGAACCCAAACTATTAAGTTAAGCTTATGAATTTGACGGTATGCAAGAACCAGAAACACCCTATTCTCCTAAATCACAATTCACCTACAGAAGTTTTGACTTTGCACACCTTGACTAACCACATAACATTAATCAATAAAATCTAAAAAATGCATAGATACAAAAGAATCATCAATAAAGGAAATTAACAAATTTCTAGCAAAACTGAGCTTTATGAAACATATTGAGGTATATACAGCACTATCTGTAAAGAACTATCTAAAGAGGAAGAGAGGTTGTAGCTCATATGAACATGTCAACAACATTAGGTCTGCCAAGCACTGCTACTGTCATGGGAAACTTTAGGTTATTTATAAGCATCCTCGTAGTCTAAGGCTCTCCAGAACCTAACGAGCTTAGCAGCTGATGTTCCCTTCAAAGCCAAAAAAGATTTCAAGTACACAGCCAACAAAATTTCAGTGAACTTAAGGCACAACCCCATCTCCACACTTGGGCAACCCAAGCTAGGGCTTTGAAAAATCAGTAATAGAAATATAAAGAACATAATACATGTATACACACTCCAAATTCTGCCACATAAGTGTCCATGTCGACCATAAATAGGACCTAGGCAGTCATAAAGTAGTTACATAGTGTATGTGGCACCTCCTCTAGCTGCAACTTCATTCAGCCGTTGGCGCCACAAGCAAATGCCGGAAACCTTGTTCCTCTTTGTTTGATATAGCTAATTGCCATTTTGTGCTGCTCAACTACCAGCCAACACGTACCCTTCAGTCCATCTCTTTAGAAGCCGAGTGCTAAGGATTGGCTGAGTTGTCTCTACCATAGTCACAAATAACGTCTCGGAGTTTTAAACGGTGAGGTTTTTCTCGGGTATAATACGGAGAGCTTGAAAACAATGAGAAAAAAGGGAAAAATATGGTAAATTTTTAAAAATTTTAAAATACTAAAAATGGTGGAAAAAATAAGTGAGAAACTAATAATACAAACATCACAAGATAAGTATATTTGCAACAAATAAAAAGTAGAAAATGAAAAAAACTGTTTGGCATTAAAAAAAGTAAAAAACACGAAAAAACACGTTAAAAATGTGTTTTTTTCGTTTTTAACGTTTTTTTCAAAAAAACATGTTTTTCTAAGTTTTAAGCAGCCATTTAATTTTTCGCGCTTTTTCTTTTTGGAAAAAACGTGTTTTCTGAGAATATGGCCTCTACTCATCATTGGCCTTCAATTGCCAACAAGTTTGTGCATATGCGCAGTTTTCATATTCCCACTTGGTCACCCATCTTCAGTCCCCACAAGCCAAGTTATGAGTTTCATCTCCTACACCACATGCTATCATGAATCATACCTCAATGTAGCATGGCCAAGCCCTTAGCACCAGGCCATGCCAACCTGCTAAGTCACTAACTTGCTATCAAATGGCCATTCCATCATTGGCCCAATTCAACATCTAATGTCCACCCCATTATTCCAAGTCTTTGCCAACTGCCTTCATGCTTGGCCTTCTCATAGGTGTTGCGGGTGCTACATTCTCAAGTGCCTCAATGTATGTCACTAGAGAACTAGATGGCGCCGAGGCAATGAGTAGACCCTAGAGCTTAGGCATGCCTAGGCTGGACTAAGCGCTCTAAATGAAAAAAGATAAAAAATAAAAATGTAAAAGCTAATAAAATGCAACCAAAATATTATTATATACAGTCACATATATAAACATATACATGATTATATACAGTCACAGAAAGACTGACAAAATAATACAAAACTAAAGACTGTTAAATAATACAAAATTTATTCATATAAATACGCGTACAATAACATCAGGTCTCTCTCTCTCTGGTTGGTCCACCAAAGCTATTGTGATAGACACCAAAGCTGCTTGCTTGTAATTGTGTCTCACTGAAGGATCAATAACTTAGTGGAAGGGTTGAAAGGGGAGAGGAAACTGACATTGGCCACCAACAACTTCTTGTTAAGATAAAGGTAAGTCGTTTTGGATTGGGTCTAACCTAAACCCAACCCAAAATGTACCGTCATGTGTCTGCGTTGTGGTTTTGGTGCATCAATGCAGGTACTAGAGCCTTATCAGTTATCTCATACCCATGTTACATGGACAAGACTTAGTTTGTCAACTGAAATGCATAGGCTACTAAGCATCTAGGCTTCTTAGGCAGCATTCTACGCACTTTCAAATGGTAAGTCACCTACAACTGGCTAGCTTAGTTGATCAGCTAGGTTTACCATAAGCTTTTTTAAGCTTTACAATTATCCATGTATACTACTGATGCACAATAACAATAATATAACCAACTGCAAGAAAAATAGTCTAAGATCTGACATCCCCCATCCAATACATAACTTTGAGAGCCGAAATCTTACTTGTGCATGACTTTATCACAAATTTACAAGTTAACGAGGAGCCTAGTGATGTGAACCTACTCAAGGCTCTATCAGCTGCCTCGGTCAGCAAAGGGCATACGACCCAGGGATGACGCACCAACTCACCTGGTAGAGGCTATAGATAGTAGCTGCAACCCATCAGTTGGCCGACCAGAATGTCACGACCAAGAGATATATTGAGGACCCAGACCCTAGAGCTGGTGGAACCGCTGCCCTAAGCCGAATCATCTACCCAAGATCACTCAGGGTAGCCTACAGACCGAATCCTAAGACTCAAGACACTAAAAACAACAACAAAGTAAATAATCCGCCGGACAAAAACCCCAGCTTGACTCTATCCTGGGACGAGGATACAGGTATGGTTAACCCAATCCCGGTTTTAGACCTACTACAAGCACTAGGAGGGAAGGCTGACACGACTACGAGGGATATGGGATCCAATCACGACTCACAAGACTTGACCCAAACAAACTTACAGAATCATAGACTACAGGATGAGGAGGGTAGTCTACCACGGTGAAGGGTGACGGGGGTGGAAGCTGCTGGGGATGGAGCTCGGCCCGCCTGGCCGAGGGTAGCACTGACGCCGCTGTGGCTCAACCTACCTGGCCGAGGACAATGCTGCTGCTGCGAAGGCTCGGCCCGCCTGGCCGAGGATGTTCCGATGGCGCCTCAAGAGATTCGGCCTGCTTGGCCGAGGGTGACGCTGGAGCATGATCTGAGAAGCTCGACCCACCGGGTCGAGTGCACCGAAGGGGCGAGGATGTTGTGCCTAGGGTGGCCGCTACTGCTATGGGCCACAATTGGCCTTGGTGCAGTGTCGACGACGGGGGCATGGTGGCGACGGAGTCGGCCCGCCTGGCCAAGGTCGCCGAGATGTCTGCGACGAAGGTTCGGCAACGGGTGCGGAGAGGCCGCGAGGGAGAGTTGCCAACAGTGGCGAGGGCACCTACGGTTTTCGGCCCGCATGGGGAAGATGATGGAGTTTGGTGTCGGCCCGCCTGGCTGATGTTGGTGGTGTAGGGAGGTTGGCTGGGACAATGGCCGCGGGTTATATGCAGCCGACACTTACTAGACTTGGAGGGAACCTAGCTACAAGACTCCAAGGCGAGGGGCTAATCTAGGAGTTAATACTCTGGCTCGGATGAGGAGGAAGGGATTAATGGCTAAGAGAGGGGATTACGAAGAAGAAGGGAGAGACCTTGTCACATAAAAGAAGTATTATTTGAAAAAAACACGTATCATATTTGAGAAATAAGTCAGTCGTATAAAACGGCAATTAGACGCATCTTTTTTAAAAAAACGTCAGAAAATAAAAAACGTGAAAAAACGCATATTATACGCATTTTTTTCATCTTTTTTTAATATTTTTTATTTTTTATCATTTTTAGGATTTATTAAATGCTTTTAAGTTTTTTTAAAAGTTTGCAGAGATTTTTATTAAATGCTTTTAAGTTTTTTTAAAAGTTTGCAGAGATTTTCCTAAGATATACAACTTTGCCTTATAATACCCATACATGATATATGTGACAATAGTTCAAAGGAAGAGTGAATGGCACTAATTCTAGCTCTATATGTTGGAAAAAATATCTCATATGACACAAACCTATTGGTTGCCTTATATTTCTAGTGGATCTTCTAAGGTTGTCTTCATTTGAAGTAGATTTTTGTGGAAATTGAAGTTCAAGAGTTTCATTGGTGTTTTTCTTCACCAATGTTTTGTTTTCGGTTTCTTCTATGATATGTAATTATGCCTTTGGATACCCCACCATCATTTATATCATTAATATTACTATCATCATACATTTCATCATCAAGTTGGGAGAGATACTTGATTAAAAAAGAATAATACTTGTTGTTTTGTGGTTTTTTTACATTTTTCAAATCTATTTTCTTCTTCATTAAATTTTACGTTTATTAAAGCTATGAGTTTGTCTTTGATTGGATCATAGCATTTCTAGTCTTTTTTTTGTCTTAGAATAACCAATAAAGGCACATGCATTAACCTTTGAACTCAGTTTGTTGGTCTTGTCATTTAAGACAAAACATTTGCATCTAAAAATTCGAAGTCTATTGAAATCGAGTTCATATTTAAATAATTTTTCAAAAGGAGTTGTATTCTTTAAAACTTTGAAAGATATCTTATTTATGAGATAACAGAAGCAAGGGCTACTTCAGCCCAAAAGTTTTTAGGTATATTTTTTGCAATAAGTAAGGATCTTATTGTTTCCACTATGTGTCTATGTTTTCTTGTAGAAAGTCTATTTTGTGGAGGTGTTCTTATACACAATTTTTGATGAACTATTCTATAGTTTTCCAAATATCTTTTAAATTTATTTGAAATATATTGACCTCCAGAATCGGTTATTGGGATTTTTAATTTAGCGTCAAATTCCGTTTTAGCCAAGTTATGAAAGTTTTTGAACACGTCAAATACTTCAAATTTGAATCTTAGGAAATATCTCCAACAATATCTAATGAAATCATCAACAAAGATCACATAATAAGATAACTCTCCTTTTGACATAATAGGAGAAGACCCCCATACATCAGAATGAACAAGCTCAAAGGGCATAGAAGAAAAGAAACTTCTTTGTCCAAAAGATAAGGATTTCGTTTTCCCATGTATGCAATCATTACATTTAACATCTCAATACAAAAATCCTTGAAAGGGTGTCATTATAAATAATTTTCTGATATTTAAATGACATAATCTTTGATGTCAAACATTGATGTTAACATTTTTTATGTGGTCCCAAAAGTTTTCTTTGGTAACACATAAATTGTTTGTATAGTAAATATCTCCCTTTTTAAAACTTTCCCCAATCAATCTCTCGGTTTATTGATCATATACCAAACATTTACTTGATGAGAAAACCAAACCAAAACCAAAATCTAAAATTTGAGAGATAGAAAGTAAGTTAAGATTAAGTTTAGGAACATAACTAACTTTTGATATAAAGAATTTTTTCATTTCTTCAAATTCTTTTTCAAAATTTCCAACTTTTTTAACATTCAAAGATGTTCTATCGGCGGTAAATACATTGATTCTTTTTTTGCTTGTTCAAACTTGGTCAAAGAGGATATATTAGGTGTCATATGAATGAAGCACTGGAATCTAAAAGCCAATGGACCATACGAGGAGTGTTGGAGGTGGATGTCGTTGTTGCTGGAGCTCCGGAATTTGACTCCTTTAACATATGTTGAAGAGTCATCATAATTTGGTTTAATGTTAAGGAGATTGACGCAAGATCACATCCTTCATCTTGAACATTTACAATCTCCTTGAGAGCTTGATCAAATTGTTTAATATTGTGTTGCCCACCTTGAGAATACGAGTCTCCTCCTTTATGAAAATTCCCTCCATAATTTTGTGATTGTCCTTCAGGGCCCGTTTGATGGGCTGGAAATGTACTGTAGCAGAGGAGAAAAAAATTCAAACTTTCAAAATATTTCTCATTCCATCAAACATGGCATAATTTTTTGACCATTGGAGGTGATTCCGGAAATATATTTTTGGAAAAATTTTTCCAGCTAGAGGGTGAAAAAATTTTTCCAGAAATTTTTTTTTGACCGTTGGAGGAAGGAGGAAGAATGGATGGGAGGAAGAAGAAGGGAATGAGGGAGGAAGAAAAAGGGAAGAAGGGAAGGAGAAGAAGGGAGGAAGGGAAGGAGGGAGGAGGAAGAAGGGAAGGAAGGAGGAGGAGGGAGGAAAGAAGAAGGGAAGGAGGGAGGAGGAAGAAGAAAGGAAGAAGGGAGGAAGAAGAAGGGAAGAAGGAAGAGAGGGAGGAAGAAGAAGGGAAAAAGGGAAGAAGGGAGCGAGGAGGGAAGGAGGGAGGAAGAAGAAGGGAAAAAGGGAAGGAGAAGAAGCGAAGAAGGGAAGGGAAGGGAAGGAGAAGAAGGGAAGAAGGGAAGGAGGGAAGAAGGGAAGGAGGGAGGAAGAAGAAGAGAAGAAGGGAAGGGAGGGATTTCAGCAGAGGGTTTCACACGAAGGAGAAAGAGGAAGAAGAAGGGAAGGAAGGAGGGAGGAGGACGATGCTGCAAAAGGAAGAAGGGGTTTGGTTTCCCCTCCGTAATTAACCTCTGGACCTGGTCTGTTGCTTGGCCGGCGCTCCTCCAACCAAGGACCCACCTTTTCTGGCCACCGGAATCTGATAGCTCCCTACCATCCTTCCCGTCTGCTCGTACATAACCCCTCCCTCTTTCTGGCCCACCATCATCATCGACATGCCCCCATAAACCCCACCACCCCCCGAACCCATTCTGCACCGTCTCCTTTGCATCCTTGGAGATCTTGGCGTTCGCTGACAATGCCTTCTTCATGATCCTACTTCACGTTTGTGATGGGTAGGAACCTGTCCTATTCCCTCGTGACAGCTCACTGCTCCCTCCCCCGCCTCCCTGGCCTCCTCTGGACTCATTGCCTGAATCCGCCATTGCCGCCGCTTCCCGACCGATTGACCACTCCCGTCAATCGTTCCACCACCAAAATTATAGCAAATAAAAGGATATTTCCTCTTCCCTCCCAAGCCCCTTCCTTCCTCCTCCTCCTTCTTCCTCTTCCTCCCTTCTCTTCCATTCTTCCTCCTTCTTCCTCTTCCTCCCTTCTTTCCATTCTTCCTCCTTCCTCCCTCCTCCCTCTTCTTCCTCTTCCTCCCTTCTCTTCCATTCTTCCTCCTTCCTCCCTCGCTCCCTTCTTCCTCCTCCTCCTTTCCCTCCTTCCTCCTTCTTCCCTCACCATTTCCACCAAACGAAGAAATATTTTTCTAGAAAAATAATTGCTCCGTAACAAACAAGAGTTGGTTTTTGGAAAAACGGAAAAATATTTCCGTTTCATCAATTCCAGAAATTTATTTAATGAAATTTTTTTCCAGAAATAAATTTCCATCCATCAAACGGCCCCTCATTGATTTTTCTGTTCAATTTTGGGAAATTAGGTTTTATGTGATCCGGTTCATGACAAAAATGACAAACAACGTTATATTCTCCTTTATTTTTATTTTTAAAACGAGGGGTTTTATAAGATCTAATGTTGTTTCTGGGTCTAGAACTAGAAGCGGCTAGAACTTTGTCTTCTTCTTGTTTGGAAATCAATTCTGTTGGATGAGTTCATTCTAGTCTCTTCTCTACTTAATTTGGTAAAAAGTTCATGAATAAGGGAGGAGAAGCTAAGGATAATATGGCTGATCGTATTTGCTCAAATTTGGGTATTAGCCTTTGAAGAAATTGAAAAAAAATCTAAATTCATCAACTTCATCTTTTCTAATCTCATGACATTTACAATCCATTCCTAGTTTAGGACTAAGTTGATCTAACTCATTCCAAACATTAGAGATTTCTATAAAGTAATCTCTTGCATTTTTCTCCCCTTGTTGATATTTTGAACTTTTTGAATCAATAGATACTTTCAGGCCATGTCTTTTTGAGTAAACATTCATTTGAGGTATTCCCATACCTCACTTGCCCTTTTATAGTACATGAGATTTTGGGCAATTTTAAGTTTGATGCTTTCATAAATCCATTCTTTAATCCTTGAGTTCTTAGCTTCCCAATCATCTAGCTTCTTATATCATTCATTCATAGTATTTTGTCTTTTTAC
This sequence comes from Nymphaea colorata, assembly GCF_008831285.2. Lineage (NCBI taxonomy): Eukaryota > Viridiplantae > Streptophyta > Magnoliopsida > Nymphaeales > Nymphaeaceae > Nymphaea > Nymphaea colorata. The sequence continues at coordinate 936 of NC_045141.1, read as the reverse complement.
TTCATCTAGTTCTTTCTAAATCCCGTTTTCTACTTTAGTTAACTTGAGAAGAGGAGAAATAGACGTACCTCTTATGAAGACCGACAAGTATTTTCCTTTGGTGTGTCTCCTAACATATAATTAGTTTCATGGAGCTTGTATGGAGCATGATAGTTCCCTCCCTCGATCAAAATTTTGGAATCCTCCATGGAAACTGCTATAGAGGACTAAGTAATACTGTGGACGTTTCTCGAACAGTTGGTGAATCATTATCAACTGATTTCTTCAGATTTAGAGAATTCAAAAGACAAAAATAATAAATCAACTCAAGCATATGTATGCATTGACGTCTTCCTAAGTTGTTGAACTGTGTAACTGTAATATTATTGAGCAGATTTGCACTGATATGCTTGTGATGCTTATGAATTAATGCAAGGATCACCCTGACTTAGACTGGATTTGGGACGAAGTTAAACTAATGTGTTGATAATTTTTGGTTCACAATCTTTTCGGGACAACTACTATCAGGTGAGTTCTAGCAGCTAGAGTCGAAGATGATAAGACAAGCGTGGACAAATCCATATTCGATTTAGTTTACGAACTTTGTGCTTTGAATTTTTGAACTTGATGCAATAAGTGCCCACAACAGGTTATGAACCTTAGTGTTTTTGACCAAGCCCTGAAATTGAAGTGAGTTGAGAGAAACGTTATATTAATGTTTGATTCGCATGTATTTTAGGAAAAAAACCTCAACATTTGAGTCATTATAATTGTGAAGCTGCAGAATGAATCTTATTAGTAATTATATCTGCTGTGGTTTACTGGGTCTTAAAATCGAATTGGCAATTGAATATGTCTTCCATTCACATCTTTATTACTAATTTTACTATAACCTCCAACCTTTTGTAGACTGCCCAAGTCCAGCCTGCCAACCCATGAAAAAGAATAGAAAAACAA